>NC_134499.1:30497169-30584669 GCF_040206685.1 Ascaphus truei
CTTCATATTGGGAGGCTATGATGTCTACTACAATATTGCTTGGATGTTTCCAGCTGGAGACTCGAACCCTTTGCCTATGCTCACAAAATACAGCATTTTAGTACAAGTCGCAGAAATAATGAATTAAGCCTTAAATGCTAACAACTCTGTGACCTTCATTTCTTAATTGGTTTGGTTACCTGGCGGTTTCATGCGTGAATTTAATCTGTGTGTTTTTAATATCAAAACTGTACCTTTTTTTTTGTACTGCGAATATTATCATTCTTCAATCCAGGTATTACGCGGACATCGCCAAAATGTCGGTGATCAGCGACCAGGATATGAGCGCGTACTTGGCTGAGCAGTCGCGGTTACACCTGAGCCAGTTCAACAGCATGAGCGCCCTGCATGAGATCTACTCCTACATCACCAAGTACAGAGACGAGGTAACCGGAAGCGGCGAGGGTGTGACAGACCAAGAATAGGCAATATGTTGGGCATTGGGGGGGATGGAAGACTGATATATAGGAATAGTATATGTAGTAACGTAGAATGTAGAGACACAATGGGCAAGTTCCCTGCTGAAGTGTTGCCAAAAGTTCAACGTTATATTTAGCATCATAAACAAATGTGGTGCTCCTGTTATTAAAGTGATGATAATTGTATTGGTAATTAATGGGATGCTAATCAGAGCTGTGACAGCAGTTAAAGGGTACAGCTATTTGGAAGAGCCAAGTAGATTAGTATGCAGAGGGTGTGGGGGGCCTCCCTCTACCCTCATCCACCCATCCCTCAATCTGCACAATTACTTAACAAGTCCCCAAAGGAGTCGGGAGCCGCGGGAAAATCTTTAATTACGATGCTTTATTTTTTATACCTTTTTTTCATTGTGCTCGCAGTGCAGCAGTTGGCAAAGTTGTACGAGAGACGTAAATTTCCTCGGCAAAACCTAGCCCGGGATCTGCAGTGATGCGATTTGCGCAAGCGGTGGTTCCAGTAAAATGTTGCCATGAGACTGATCTTGGCGCCCATTAATGCTTGTGTGTGTCTCTGTAGATTTTAACTGCGTTGGAAAAAGACGAACAAGCGAGGAGACAGCGGCTAAGGAGCAAACTGGAGCAGGTCATTGACACAATGGCACTGAGCAGTTGAAGTTGAAGGTCTTCTAGCTGAGAGATCTCCTAGCAGTGGCTACTGAGAGAGAGGGGGCAGGAAGCCTGCAGAGTGCCCGACGCTCTGACGCAAGCGGCCTTTCAAACCGCTGACTGCAGAACTGGTTTGGAACTTTCTTGAAAGAATGAACAAAAAAAAAGTGTACATATATATAAAGACATTAGAGAACATTTCAAAGAATGACATAGAAACCTTTATAAAATAAACAGTTTTAAGGGACTCTGTTGCATTTGAATACAAAGAAAAATATAGATTTAAGACAATGGGAGCTGCTGCGTGTTTCAAGGCAAGTCGTCACGCACGGGATGTCTCCGGGATCACACGATTGGACTGCGTGAACCTCCAGGAATATTAATCCCTTTCATCATGATTCCCCTTTTCTCCTCCCCGGGCAACCCTCTAACCTAAACCAACCTCTCTCTCTCTCTTTGGCTTTTTCGCCACTAGTGTTACTGCTACATTTGCACAATTTACTGAAATATCGGGGTTTTTAAAGAAAAGGAAAAAAAAAAAGGAAAAAAAATTGACAAAAACATATCGGAGAGAGGAAAATAAGTGTTTGTGTTTCTGGGAAAAAAAAGAGAGAAAAAACAACCACACCCGACAGACCCCCCCACAGGAAGGACACACTGTTCCAGCTGTCAAATCTGACAAGTTCCAGGAGCGTTGATATTTTTCTAGACTTTGTTCTGTGCCATGTTTCATTTAAATGTCGTTCAGTGAATAAAAACAAGAGAAGAAACTTATTACAAGATATGGGGTGGGTGTGCGTGCGAAGAGGTGTACAGGAAAGATTGCCTTCAAGGCTTTGCGATGCGTTGTACAGTAGGTGCTCTCCAGAGCTGAAGGGGAGCAAGAGGGAAATACATTTCAAGTTTCTCACTAAACCCCTATATTTTATTTTGGAATGAATTGTGTGAGTTTGTTTTAGAATTATTGTTGGATATTTTTCAGATCATTTGCTATATGAAGGAAGCACATTAAAATCAGATCCACTGCACGTCTCACACGTATGTACATATGATTTGGGTTGTGGAGGGGGGGGGGTAAGAATCCCACAGGGCTTCGCTATAACAAAATTCTATTTGCCACCCCAGCACAATGCCACCAGAGGCAGCCAGTCTCCATGCAAATGACACCGGATTCCTGGAGGTGCAGAGGGCAAAAGTGGTTTGGTGATCTTGTTTAGGCCAGTTAATTTATTATAAATTTGGGTCTTACATGGGGAGAAGAAAAAAAATAAATTGTGTGTATAAAATAAAAAAAAGTTAAAACACCCCGATGAATTGTGAATGAATGGAACATTCTGTACATTGTGTTCATAACGTCCAGTGCCAATCTGAGCATTCCAGGGGTGTGACCTTCGTTTTGAGTCTGTGGACTTGGCAAAATGGAGCATCCCACTTGGCCAGTGCAACATCTCTGAATTCTATCTGCTGCCCATGTTCTACCCATGATTCATTGCTTTGAGACCAACCCTTCTGCCCATTTACATTCCCGAGTGGTAGAAGGGAAATCACACTTAAAACCTTTTTATGCCAGGAGGAGCCACCACAGCGTTGCCTGAAAGAAGTTTTTTAAACCTGCAATCCCATTGCATCGAGTTTTACTGGGGCGTCATCCAGAGATGAACTGTGCTTATTTTCCGTTCCGGAGCTCCCCTGGTTCTCAAGATACATATTAGTGCAGGTGCTGTGTTTAACCTTTTCTCCTGGGGACACAATATGGCTGCCGAATCTCACAGGCCAGTAGGAAGCCACTCCGTCGCTGGCTGTAGCTTCCTATTGGATGATGAACAGCAGCCATGCTGTTTTCTTCAGGAAACGAAAACCGTAAATGGTCTCAGGAACCGGGCATTCTTCAGAGCAGAAAGCTGCAGGTTTTGGTTCTGGAGAACCTCCCTGCCTCTAATTAAGTAAACAAAACTAAAATGTGGCGGGGATTACTGCTTTAATACCAGTTTTGCTTCATTTTGCTTCTGTTTCAAATGTACACAACAATAAAGTTTGATACATTCCATTCAAGTTTCTTAATGTGCGGTGAGCAGCGGTTCAGAGCGGGAGTCTGATAGATCCGCGGATGAGGGGGGAGAAATGCGAAAACCGATGCACCGATTACTATAAACAGCAGTACAGCTTCTGTTTACTTCACAAGCCAGACATGAAATGGTTAAAAAGGAGTTACTTGTCAATCTACCAGCTGCAAAAATGATGCATGTGAAGCTGTTTTGCAGCAGAGAATCAAAAAAATAAAACTTTCCCCCTTGATAAATCTGGGCCTGTGTTTTATAGCAATAATGCCTAGCACATTTATATGCGGGACTGTAGCGTGAATAATCTAAACAGTAAATACCCCTCGGGCTCATGTTTAGGGTGAGGGTTTGGGGCACCCCTCTCCTATCTCCGCTGTATTTCCCCAATAGAGAAAAGTGGCCAGCGAGGACTGCAGCAAAAAAACAACTTACATCTGACATTCAACCTATGACGCCAAAGCAATAATACTGGACAGGCCCATGCAGAATGAATAAGAAAACAGACTGTTCTGTGAACTTGAAGGTTAACATTGAAGCACACAGTATGGAATTGCCAAGAGAAGGCTCTGGGCTATCACAGTGAGACAAACAGAATATACTGATGGGTTTTGGAGGGGCGACGTATAACTGCAGGAACTGAAGGATTACAGGACGTGTGATTAGGATATAATGGTCTGGCACAGAGCTAACAATCTAATTTGGGATCCAAGCACAGGGAGATTAGAACACGTTCTGATAAGCAATATCAGACCTCAATCACCGATGCGTGCCATCGTCTCCAGGTTCCAATATCGGAGCTTCAGAACCCGATAGCCCCCCCAAAAATGGCCAGTGGTTTACGTCTATAACCTCTTCCACTTCACTATGTAAATAGCACCAGACCATGTGAAGACACCAATTAACCTCTTCAGTCCAAGGCATTTAAGGGCTCTTAGCTACTTAATGGTTTAATAGGGTATCACTATCTGTAATAACAAAGAGAGAACCCCACATTAAACAGGTGGTTAGGGTTTTACAATGAATCCCTTTGGTTGTGGAAAGAGGCGCATTCACAATAATTAGGTGCTCGGTGCCTTGGTCAGGCTTAACCATTCGTGTTCAGCGGTGATCGCGATCCAAACCGAGACTGCCGCAGAGAGGGGAACGTGTACAACATTTGCATGACAGATGTTCAGGGGGAACCAATTCCAGTCCTCGAGCTACCAACAGGTCAGGTTTCCAGAATATCACTGCTTCAGCACAGAAGCGACCTGTGCTGAAGCAGGGATATCCTGAAAACCTGACCAGTTGGTGGCCCTTGAGGACTGGGGATTGGCTACCCCTGCCCGAATACATTTCGCTGTGTCGCTGAATCAGCAAATGGGTTTTGTTTAGTGCTTTTGAGAAAGAGAGAAAAAACCACACAGTTTTCTGAAAGTGGTGCTGACTTGCATGCAGAAGTTAGATACTAATCGGAGTTAAAATTATTTTGGAATTGCACGTGTCGGTTTTTGGAGCTTGGCAGTAATCGGTTTGGCGAATGCAGTGATACTGAGCCGATCTGGAGTACGAGTGCTTACATCGCTTTGCTCTGCGTTTGTGTTTACAATTGTAGTACAATGAGTTGCAGCTCACCTCGGTGGCCCCTTCATTTCAAGGTTACCCGTTGATTATCTGCTGGCCGCGAAGGGTTAAATCACTGCAGCCTCGGTTTTCAAAAAGGCCTTCCTGCACAGCCCAGGGGTCCCGAAGTGCTCCTTTCCTGGTCCTTGAGGGAGAGAGAGTCCCTCAGCACTGTCCTGATTTGGAGAGCGTCATTCACTGTATCCGACTCCCGACACTAAGGCCTCGTTCAGGGTGCTGGCTTCAGAGGGAGGGCGTGCTGAGGTGCGTGCTGCCGTGAGCAACAAAGTATTCAATTTGAATACTTGTTGTCAGGGTAGCAACTGCCCTGCCTCCGAAGCCAGGAGTTGCCGCTGACTACAGCTTCAGTAAACGAAAATTTCGTTTTTTGGAGCTGAAGCAGCGTCACAGGGACCAAGGCAGCCAATGAAATCATTCTTCAGAATGATTTCATGACTGCAACTTGGATACTTAGCCTGCCGTCTGTAGCCCCGCCCCCTCCCCAACGCTGAAAAGTCTGCTGGGGGATAATCACATGTCGCCCAGCAAACTCCCGCACTGCCTCCCTCACGCCCTCCCTCCGAGTCCTCAGCTGGCACCCTGAACGAGCCCTTAGCAAGGGTTTGTACTGCCTGGATTCCTACAATAACCCATGGGGTACAGTCAAGAGGGCGGGGGCTATTTGTTGGGTGGTGTGTACTTTACATTACTGTAATGTATAAACCCAGTCCCCCACAACCCTACTTCCAGCCCTCATGGGTACAGTAACAAACTCTTTGGCTGCTGGAAGAGACTAATGTCCTGCAGTAAGCGGGATGTAGTCTGTATTCTGCTCCCACAGGCCCAGTGGCTGAATGCAGAAGCAGCGGAACTGAAGTCAGACCGGCTGTATTACACGCGTAAAACAGCCTCCTGTTTATGATCGCTCCCCTTCCCTAAAACATCAACGCTATTTGTCTGCTTTTCCGCTGCAAAAAGCGCCTCAATGGGACCCTGAGTGGGACAGGTTAAATCCCAGTGGGATTAAAAAAATCACCTGTCATTTTAACCCTGTCACTGCCGCAGCGAAGAGGGGAGAGATGCAATTTTATTCTGAGATGGCAGGCAGGATTTCCATCGCGCTATGTGCTTTGGCAAACGCTGGGATCGTTCCTGACTTGAAGCTGCGTGGAGCGACCCGTCTGTAAATATCTCCGCTGTGTCCTATTTTAATGTTGACCAGATTTAGTACTTGTAAATAAACCCTGGCATCAGAAAGGGTCTCTGTTGCAGGGCTCCCCTCGAATTTTCAGCTGTCCAAGCAAATAGTATGAAATTAGCGGGCGTAAAGTGCTATTTTTCACACACAAACTCACTTGTAAGTTAAGGCAGGGGTGCGCAAACTGGGGGATGCGCCCCCAAAAGGTGGGTGTGAGATTTTCTGGGGGGTAAGGCCCACAGAGGCCCCGCACTCTTCCTGAAGGCCTCTGAAGTTCTCTTACCTTGGTTTCTGGTGACGTGTGGGTCACGTGATGTCACATTGCCATGGCAAAGTGATGTCCCATGATATCAAAACGCTAGAGCTAAGGTGAGCAGGGCGGGGGGCACAGGGGAAAAGGTTTATTCACCCCTCAGTTAAGGTAATGTAAATATATGGTCATATTTCATACATGCTACAAAATGTTCAAATATAGTTTTCAATGGATCAGATTATATTACAATAAGTTGAACCTTGCTCTACACCAGGGAGTGGCCAACTCCAGTCCTCGAGGGCCACCAACAGGTCAGGTTTTAAGGCTATCCCTGCTTCAGCACAGGACTGGAGTTGGCCACCCCTGCCCTACACTAATGCTGAATTTAACAATATCACAGGGTTTTAACCCCCTTTCTGCTGGAGGGGGCATTGCTGACCTCTGACTGCAAAAGGGTTAATGTGATATTTTATGCATCTGAAGTCTCAATAAACAAAAACAAGTCCCCAACTATCATCAGTCATAATATGGGTAATGTATTTATTTTAGAAATATAATTAAAATATTGTGGATTCTGGTGGGTATTTCAGGAAACAAGGCGTAATTAAATGATGGCATAGATCTAGATCAGAATAGAAGCTGGGGTTGTGATTGAGTCCTGTTTATAAAGGAGTCTCACACTGTAAAGAGAACCGCTATCGTTTCAGTAATGCACCGTGGAAGTGGATAGCCTATTTTCTATAATAAAACATAACCTTTAATACTTACCTTTAAAATGACTGTGCTCCAAAACAAGACTGGTCACAGCAATAGCATCAAGTATCCTACGTATACTATAGTAAGTGTCACACTACAGGAATAGATATGCCTACAGTATGCAGCCAGGTGCAACAGTAACGCATGGTAAGAAAAAGTCTTAATTATACTATAAAACAATTACACCATTTCAGCGCTCCTCCCAGATTGGCTTGCAATTCTTTAGGGACATTTTTAACCCAAGTCTAAATAACAAAGGAGCCATTTATTTGCATCTACTGATCAAAACATGATGATTCAAGCCTGCTAACCCGGTCAAGGAAACCCCAAATAAAACCGGTACCTACACTGAAGGAATACAACTTTTTGTTGTCCGATTGAGTGAGTAAATGTGGAACTATGTGAAAGCGCCCTGACAGGGTTAAATAAATGAAGCATCATTTTAGTTTTTTGGTCATTTTGTTCAATTAAAAACTGGTATTAGCCGGTAACCAGGTTCTCTTAACATTATGAAGGGAAACTGTGGCGGCACAAATTCCTTCGCGACCCATTTCTCTTATTTCTGTCAGCCAGACGCGCGCCTCCTCCTCAGGGGAGAGGGGAGTTTGGATGAACACTGAGGCGCATTATACCTTTTTGGGAATTGAAGAATTGGTGAGGAGCTCAGAAGCCTGGGAGGAGCCAGGCACCTCCAAACAACCATTCGGTTCATTACACTGTCTTTTAATGGGCCAAACATGTCAATCATACAAGGTTCAGTTGTACATTTGCCTTTGAGGCTACAGAGGTCTCTTCGTCAATGGGAGGTGCGAAACCAGGGCTGGATTTTGACCACCTCAGGCTCCAAGATATGTCAAGTTTAAGAGGCCCCAAAATGAAAGCATTATCCTAGCATCATTATACACAAAGATGACGGTGAAGCTAAAATAAAGTGTTTGCCCATCTCATTCTTTTTAATAGTAACGCATTTTCTTCCGTGATTTTTGGGGAGCAAAGTCTTTGGTGATGTCTTCAAAGGAGAAGCTATGAAATGTGTCCCTTTCAATGAACACGATGCTTATGGTCATATTTGAACGAAAATGTCCATATTTATAGAGAATCTTCTTTTTCCCCCATATATTCTTTATTTATCATCTGATTTTAAACCTTGAAACGCTTGGGAGGGTAAAATCAGAAAATGTGTGGGAGCGACGTGGAGAAGAGAGGCTGCAACCGCAGGACCCGGGAGATCATTGGGGAGGTGTCATCCCGCAGGGGATCCACAAGGGTGGAAGGGTACCAGATGCATGCTGGTAAAGTATATACATATATTCCCTCTGATTAACACAATTGCTCAAGTGCATTGGAAGTGTTGAAGAGGTTAAGGCCCTTGCTGTGGGATATGGAGACATACCTGCTGCAGGAGCAGATGTGCTTGCACCCTGAGGCTACCTCTGACAGTCACCTCCTTGCTGGGAATAGCAGAAATAATTAGAGCAGGCGAAGGTAACAAGCATGAAAGGCGCTCTGTAACACAACAAGGTCATTAACCCTTCAGTGAAGCAGTAAACTCTTCTGAATGTCACATAGACCTGGAGTCTATCTTTGGCTCAGCGGCGTGACCATTGTCCCTTTGTGTCATTAAGAGATGTGCGTGCTACAAATTCACACTGGGCTTTAAATAGCCTTATTTCCCATGTAGGTTATATGTGTATTTTTTTGGAGGAGTCACATTGTTCTGAAGGGAACAATAGGACGGCTTCGCCCTCAAGAGCCTACATTGTAATCGGGCGCACGAGCTTCGGAAAGCTAAAATAGACAAGGCGCAAATGGAGATCCTTGATTGGACGCTAATCTCGGGGTTTAACCTGCGGCCTCCAAGTTTTGCCCTCTCCCCGGATCTTGTTGACCTGTTCAGGGTCAGACTGGCCGACCAGGGAAATCGATGGTGGGACCTGTAAGAGAGTCTTCCTGTACTCTCCGGTCAGCTGTTTTGGACCGCGTTCATATTTAGCGCGACGACAGAGAACAAAAGGCCGCTCCTCAACGAGGACGGCCATAGAGCGCAACGACGCGGCCGATCTTTCACATGGCAAAATAACGTGATTTTGTCGCGCGCCGGCCGGGTCATTGTCTGAGCCGATCGCGTGACGTCACAGGCAAGCCCCCCCCCCCTACGTCGCGTCTCCTCCAGATCCTGTGGCCTCGGATAGCCTATGCAGCAGGCTCCGTCGTGCACGCCCTCTATATCCGAGGCCACAGGACATCATGCCCGGGAATAACATCCCACTTCTCTCCTGTGCTCAGCACTAGTTCCCAGGGAAAGAGGAGGAGCGGGGCAGTATCACAGAGCGCACCAGCATCAAGCCGCTGACCAAACGGCGACAAGGAGGTGCTGCTACCCGACGATGTTCCCCATGCGAGAGGAAAGAGATACAGCCAACCCATGTCACCCCCCTCCCCCCATTGTATTTATAGCGCTGACAGTGTACACAGAGCTGTACATAACCTTTTGCCTTGACAAGCTTACAAGTTACATTTTGGCGACAGATCGCGTGCTCTCCACCCCTGGAACGGAGTGGGGTCTTTAGGACATTGTTACTACTACACCGGGATCCCTGGCGTGCCAGACGTCACGACGTGCTAGCTACGTCCATAGGGCACCCAAAGGGTTAATAATGGGATGCATCAATGTTTCCATCTAATTGCTGCAGTTTCTCTGAAGTGTTAAACACTCCGAAAAAAAGAAATATATATATACTAGCTGAGAGACCCGGCGTTGCCCGGGATGTAATTTTGGGGGGCGTACGACAGGGTTGGGCTTCCCCCCCCCCATGACAGCTAGGTGGGTGAGTGAGTTGACTGAGTGTGTGGGTGGGTGGGTGACACTTGACTGAGTGGGTGGGTGGGTTGGTGACTGAGTGGGTCGGTGACTGGGTGGGTGACTTTGGGTCGGTTTGACTTTGGGTCGGTGGGTGGGTGACTGGGTGGGTGACTTTGGGTCGGTTTGACTTTGGGTCGGTGGGTGGGTGACTTGGGGTCGGTGGGTGGGTGTATGACTTTGGGTCGGTGGGTGGGTGGGTGACTTTGGGTCAGTTTGACTTTGGGTCGGTGGGTGGGTGACTTTGGGTCGGTGGTTGGGTGGGTGAGTTGGGTCGGTGGTTGGGTGGGTGAGTTGGGTCGGTGGGTGGGTGACTTTGGGTCGATGGGTGGGTGACTTTGGGTCGGTGGGTGGGTGACTTTGGGTCGGTGGGTGGGTGGGTGACTTTGGGTCGGTGGGTGACTTTGGGTCGGTGGGTGGGTCGGTGACTGGGTGACTTTTTCAGGGTCGGTGAGTGGGTAGGTGGGGTCAGTGACTGGGTGGGTGGTTTTGGGTGAGACTGGGTGGGTGGTTTTGGGTGAGACTGGGTGGGTGAGTGGGAGACTGAATGGGTGGGTGAGTGGGAGACTGAATGGGTGGGTGACTGGGAGACTGAATGGGTGGATGAGTGGGAAAATGAATGGGTGGGTGAGTGGGAAACTGAATGGGTGGGTGAGTGGGAGACTGACTGGGTGGGAGACTGACTGGGTGGGAGACTGACTGGGTGGGAGACTGACTGGGTGGGAGACTGACTGGGTGGGTGAGTGGGAGACTGACTGGGTGGGTGAGTGGGAGACTGACTGGGTGGGTGAGTGGGAGACTGACTGGGTGGGTGAGTGGGAGACTGACTGGGTGGGTGAGTGGGAGACTGACTGGGTGGGTGAGTGGGAGACTGACTGGGTGGGTGAGTGGGAGACTGACTGGGTGGGTGAGTGGGAGACTGACTGGGTGGGTGAGTGGGAGACTGACTGGGTGGGTGAGTGGGAGACTGACTGGGTGGGTGAGTGGGAGACTGACTGGGTGGGTGAGTGGGAGACTGACTGGGTGGGTGAGTGGGTGACTGACTGGGTGACTGGGTGGGTGAGTGGGAGACTGACTGGGTGGGTGAGTGGGAGACTGACTGGGTGGGTGAGTGGGAGACTGACTGGGTGGGTGAGTGGGAGACTGACTGGGTGGGTGAGTGGGAGACTGACTGGGTGGGTGAGTGGGTGACTGACTGGGTGGGTGAGTGGGAGACTGACTGGGTGGGTGAGTGGGTGGGTGACTGGGTGACTGACTGAGTGGGTGACTGACTGAGTGGGTGACTGACTGAGTGGGTGGGTGACTGAGTGGGTGGGAGACTGACTGGGTGGGAGACTGACTGGGTGGGAGACTGACTGGGTGGGAGACTGACTGGGTGGGAGACTGACTGGGTGGGAGACTGACTGGGTGGGTGAGTGGGAGACTGACTGGGTGGGTGAGTGGGAGACTGACTGGGTGGGTGAGTGGGAGACTGACTGGGTGGGTGAGTGGGAGACTGACTGGGTGGGTGAGTGGGAGACTGACTGGGTGGGTGAGTGGGAGACTGACTGGGTGGGTGAGTGGGAGACTGACTGGGTGGGTGAGTGGGAGACTGACTGGGTGGGTGAGTGGGAGACTGACTGGGTGGGTGAGTGGGAAACTGACTGGGTGGGTGAGTGGGAGAATGACTGGGTGACTGGGTGGGTGAGTGGGAGACTGACTGGGTGGGTGAGTGGGAGACTGACTGGGTGGGTGAGTGGGAGACTGACTGGGTGGGTGAGTGGGAGACTGACTGGGTGGGTGAGTGGGTGACTGACTGGGTGACTGACTGAATGGGTGGGTGAGTGGGTGACTGACTGACTGACTGAATGGGTGGGTGACTGGGTGACTGACTGAGTGGGTGACTGACTGAGTGGGTGGGTGACTGAGTGGGTGGGTGACTGAGTGGGTGGGTGACTGAGTGGGTGGGTGACTGAGTGGGTGGGTGACTGAGTGGGTGGGTGACTGAGTGAGTGGGTGGGTGACTGAGTGAGTGGGTGACTGAGTGAGTGGGTGGGTGACTGAGTGGGTGGGTGACTGCGTGGGTGGGTGGGTGATTGAGTGGGTGGGTGGGTGACTGAGTGGGTGGGTGACTGAGTGGGTGGGTGGGTGACTGAGTGGGTGGGTGGGTGACTGAGTTGACTGAGTGGGTGGGTGGGTGACTGAGTGGGTGGGTGACTGAGTGGGTGGGTGACTGAGTGGGTGGGTGGGTGACTGAGTTGACTGAGTTGACTGAGTGGGTGGGTGACTGAGTGGGTGGGTGACTGAGTGGGTGGGTGACTGAGTGACTGAGTGGGTGGGTGGGTGACTGAGTGGGTGGGTGGTTGTGTGGGTGACTGGGTGGTTGTGTGGGTGACTGGGTGGGTGGATGACTAAGTGAGTGGGTGGGTGACTGAGTGACTTAGTGAGTTTTTGGGTGACTGAGTGGGTGGGTGACTGAGTGAGTGGGTGACTGGGTGGGTGTGTGGGTGACTGGGTGGGTGTGTGGGTGGGTGACTGGGTGACAGTGCGTTGGGTGGGAGACGGTGGGTGACTTACCTTGACCCCGGGGGGCAAGAGTGGCAGGAGGCCCGGGCCGCGCTTCCCCTCCGTCTGGGAGCCGGCGCATGTGAGGGGGAGAGCAGGAGACCCGGGCCGCGCTTCCCCTCTCCGGAGCGGCGCACGTGAGGAGGAGAGCAGGAGGCCCGGGCCGCGCTTCCCCTCTCCGGGAGCGGCGCACGTGAGGGGGAGAGCAGGAGGCCCGGGCCGCGCTTCCCCTCTCCGGGATCGGCGCACGTGAGGGGGAGAGCAGGAGGCCCGGGCCGCGCTTCCCCTCTCCGGGATCGGCGCACGTGAGGGGGAGAGCAGGAGGCCCGGGCCGCGCTTCCCCTCTCCGGGATCGGCGCACGTGAGGGGGAGAGCAGGAGGCCCGGGCCGCGCTTCCCCTCTCCGGGATCGGCGCACGTGAGGGGGAGGAGCCTGTAGTTTGCAGCTGAGCAGGAGGGCCGCGCTTCCTCCGCGGCGCACGGTGAGGGTGATGGTGCGGCTGGGGATGTTGCGGAGCGTGGGGATTTGGGTGAGGTGGGGAGGGGGGAGAGAGTGAGGGGGAGGGGGGAGAGAGTGAGGGGGAGGGGGGAGAGAGTGAGGGGGAGGGGGGAGAGAGTGAGGGGCACCGGGAGAGGAGGGGGGGGTGTGTGGAAGGTGAGCTGCGGTCCAACTGACGGGGGAGAGAGAGAGTGTGTGTGTGTGTGTGTGTGTGTGTGTGTGTGTGTGTGTGTGTGTGTGTGTCTGTGTGTGTGTGTGTGTGTGTGTCTGTGTGTGTGTCTGTGTGTGTCTGTGTCTGTGTGTGTGTCTGTGTGTGTCTGTCTGTGTGTGTGTGTGTGTGTGTGTGTCTGTGTGTGTGTGTGTGTCTGTGTGTGTGTCCCCGTCCGTCCCCTTTGGCCCGTCACTCCGCCTCAGGCCAATGAGAGGTGTGCGGGGGCGGGCGGCCCAAGGGACCAATGAGATTTCCCCTAGGGACACCGGACATCCAGGCAGGCAAACATACAGTGCTTTCAATTATATATAGTAAGATACTTGTCTTACATTTGAAACGGAGCAAAAAGTGATAGAAAATGATCGCACTGCGTCAGTCTTGTGCCATGGAGCCCCAGCTTGTGCGCAGAGCAGAGCCAATGTCTGGGGGTTTACATATGAAATCCAGCGCAGAATGAGTTCGTGGTGTGCGAGATGTGACTGCGCAGTATTCTTATCTCGTCAGTTTAAAGCCCTTTAATTTAAAGGCAAAAAGCCGCCGTCGGAATTATACAGAAAAAAAAAACCATTTTCAGCTGTGTATCTTCTCTATTTAACAGCAATAAACGCGCGTCTTTCAGAGGGAGGAGGGGGGGCGGAAAATTGAATTACGTTTATTGGAAAGGGGAAAATCGTTGAGAACGGAGACCTGAATTCCATTTCTTGCGCACTATTGTCACGGTGCAACAACCCATCGTAAAAGGTTTTATTTTGCAGTTAACGTGCTTTTATCGGTTTCCCGCTGTGACTTTATGCTCAGAACCTTGTGGCTCCGAATATTTCACTGGGAAAAACTCTGCAGCTTCAGCTGGGAAGGAAGATGCATGGGGGGGAGGGGGGGGGGAAGGGGGAGGGATTGGGGGCCTGGGGGGCAAAGCTGCAGTTATTTAGAACAGTGTCTATGGGGCTTATGTATCAACAAGGTTTCTGAATCTGTTTATTGCAGGGGTGGGCAACTCCAGTCCTAAAGGGCCACCAACCGGTTTTAAGGATATCCCTGCTTCAGCACAGGTGGTTCAATCAGTTGCTCAGTCAAAGACTGAGCCACCTGTGCTGACGCAGGGATATCCTTAAACCTGACCTGTTGGTGGACCTTGAGGACTGCAGTTGGCTTCCCCTGGTTTATTGCGTCACAATTTTAGTGCTAAAAAGCACAAACCTTAAAATACAAGATAAGTATGAAGGTCACTACAAGACTTCTTACATAAGGATATGTTACCTTCAGGCTATATAGTTGGTCCGAAATAACGTTTGACGCGTTGCCTTGTCGCATACCTGATTCATGCAATTTAAAACAGGTTGTTTATTTTTTATTTTCTATCTAGTATTAGTAAGTATCCACGCTATATGTCATATATAGCAAATAAAGAATATCACTTGTGAGCACATTCACATGTCTTAGACAGGTCTGCAACCCTGACACACACACACACACACACACAACACACACACACACGTTACGTTATCCAACGTTTCACTTTACAACGAATGGCATATCCAACGCTTTACAATGGAACCCTATGGGCCGTTTTTCGACGCCGGAATGCGTTATCCAGCGCTCACCGCCGCTGATTAACATGGGACTCACTTTACAGCGGTTTCACTATCCAACGCTACTCCCAGAACGGGTTCCGTTGGATAACCGAGGACTGCCTGTATACATACATACATACATACATGCATACATGCATACATGCATACATGCATACACGCATACATACACACATACATGCATGCATGCATACATACATACATACATGGGACACAATGGCGGATTTACAAAACTGCCGCCCTTAGGCACTTACCTGGTGCTGCGCTTCAGCTTCGTGCCGCCCTTTTCCTTCAGCGTGAAAGACGCTGCAACATCAGACTGCGTCGCGTGGCCATGGAAACGTGACATCATTTGATGCCTTGGCAATGCGTTGCCGCGTGACATCACATTAACACGGCACCGCGACGTCTTGTACCATCGCAGCATCAGGAGGGCGGCGCGAAGGAGAAGGTAAGATCTTTACAGAGCGGCCCCACACTCCCGGAAATCAGTGGGGAAGAGAGCAGGCCCTCTGTATATATGGGGGGGGGGGGGGGGGGGGAATTTGCCACCCCCAAATTTTGCCACTCTAGGTCCGGGCTTAATGGGAAATCCGCCACTGACTGCACACAATGGTGAAAGGTGCAACACACACACCTTTCCGCTCCATGTCGTTTCCTCCTCTCCTTCGCCCCTCCCCCAGGCTCCTGACAGCTCCTCCTGATTGGCTGCATTACCCAGCAGCAGCCAATCAGGATGGAGAAAGCTCCCCAGCTCCCTAGCAACAGCCCTGCTCTGGGAAATCCTGCGCCCGCCTCCCCCCCCAAGCCGATCAGGTCACTATGTCCAGAGAGTTAATACCGGACACTTACATGTCCAGAGAGGTAATACCGATCACATACATGTCCAGTATTACCTCATTTTGTACTGGACAGTGTCCAAATATAGGACCGTCGGGTTCAATACTGGACACCTGGCAACAAAGACTGATACTTGTCTGATGTTATTAATGATGGTGTCAATCACCCACATGTAAGCGTCTGGTTCAGGCCGGCTTCTAACTAAGACATGCTCCTCTCTGGCAGCGGGACTGCAGCTTTACCGATAATGGAAAGCAGCAGAGAAACTTTAATTAAAATCTCCCGCAATGTAATGTACCTGCACAGCGCTGGGGCACGTGATAGGCCCAGGTCGTACCCTTATCAGGGGAGGCTGCCCCGTCTCTCACCCACTTATCTTGTGCGATAAATGAATGCCACGCACAAACCATCTCCAAGATTTAAAGCCACAACTCTGCTCATTTACTTAAATCTGGAGTGCTATAGGGAGAGCCATCGTTATCCACCTTTATTGCTTTTATTACCTTAATTAACTTGTCACAGGAATATATTGAAGCCTACGACAAGCTTCTTCTTTTTTTTCCCCCTTCCTTACTTGCTCTATAACAAACAACACCCATAAAGAAGGATAAGAAAGTGTATATGTATAATATAAATGTTGGTGCATTATAAATGTATAATATATGTGTATGGATAGTAAGTGTGCAAGTGTATTTTATATGTACGTGTGCGCCATGTGTGTATTATATATGTACGTGTGTGTGCATTATAAATGTATAATATATATATATGTATAGTATGTGTGCAAGTGTATTATATACTGTATGTATTTGTGTATCTACGTGTGTGTGCGCGCGCGCGCGCATGTGTGTATTATATATGTACGAGTGTGTATTATGTAGATGTGCATTATATCCATATAGGGGTGTGTATATGTATGTATGTATGTATATTTGTATAGCACCACCCATGTACTTCGCAGCAGCAATATTCGAGACAAAATAATATGAGAAGTGTAATAGGAATAAGTGCAACAGACAATCGTATGAAACAATTAAATAGTGTGTGTGTAATATACATATATATATATATCTTAGCGTTGAAGACTGTCCACAAGTATCAATAGATGGGATCCTGTCGAATTAAATCAATAGGAGAGTGAAGGTGGGGTGAAGGATTTTGGAAGACAAGACAATCTTGCACGTGAACCTTCCACTGAGCCTCAAGAGGCAAGTGTTTGACCCGTGTATCCTGCCCGTGTATCCTGCCCGTGTATCTGATCCGTGTATCCTGCCCGTGTATCCGTTCCGTGTATCCGTTCCGTGTATCCTGCCCGTGCTCACATAGATGTAGACCTCTTTCCTGCTGATAAAGAGAGACTACTAATGCTGTAGGTACCTGCTGGCTCAGGGAGATCTGGGCCTCCGCTAACTCTGAGCCTGGGGTAACAATATGTACTTGGCAGCGCCTCCACTTACCCAGGATCCCCAATAAGTAAGATTCCCCTAGGCGAGAATAATGATAATAAGCAACAACGTTGTAACCTTTTACTAGTAAGTGAATGCAAAACCTATCACACATATAACACATATAATCACAGTGCATGAGTAGCTGGCACTTAGCAATCAGACACCTGTGGCCTTGCCACACTTCAGCTGTAGCAATGTCCCCTTCTCCCACCACGCGTGTACCCCACACCGTGTCCAATGTACTGGACCAGTCCCTTGGTCACTCAACCCAGTGTCCCCAAAGAACCCTCCCCCAAGGCGGGATCAGCGCCTGCAGGTACCGCTGTTGGTGCACTTATTATAATACCTTCCGGCCGCTCCAGCAGCCGGTAACTTTACTGCGCAAAGGATCCGCCGGTCCAGCGTAGTCTCTCACGAGTAGTTGCTCGTCTCCAGCAGCTTGCTACCAAACCACTGACCGCACAGCAGCGCAGGGAGAATACTGTGTCCCTGTCTGCTAGTACAGTAACGGGTATACTGTCCCTGTCTGCTAGTACAGTAACGGGTATGCTGTCCCTGTCTGCTAGTACAGTAACGGGTATGCTGTCCCTGTCTGCTAGTACAGTAACGGGTATGCTGTCCCTGTCTGCTAGTACAGTAACGGGTATGCTGTCCCTGTCTGCTAGTACAGTAAAGGGTATGCTGTCCCTGTCTGCTAGTACAGTAACGGGTATGCTGTCCCTGTCTGCTAGTACAGTAACGGGTATGCTGTCCCTGTCTGCTAGTACAGTAACGGGTATGCTGTCCCTGTCTGCTAGTACAGTAACGGGTATGCTGTCCCTGTCTGCTAGTACAGTAAAGGGTATGCTGTCCCTATCTATGGCTGTTCCCTGCAGTGCCACAAGCTGGTGGTGACTCAGGGTCTGCACTGGGGCCTAAGGGGAATCTCTGGCCTATGCAGGTGGGTCACTGACCCCCTGCAACACACACCTCCTCTCCCCTTGCTTCCCCGGGGCGCACTGCTAGCGTGGTCTCTCCCCCACGCTTCCCTTTCCTGCCTGCCAGCAAATCCTCCTCTCCTATTCGCTCCCTGGCATCACATGTCCCTGCTGAGGCTCATGGGAATTGTAGTCCCTGCTCAGAAACCTCTGTTCTATTGGCCAGCCTTCGCGCGCTATTCACTGCGCATGCGCGAACTTCCTCAGTGCCTCCCATCGCGCATGGTACTGCGCATGTGCTAGACACAACATGGCGGCGCCCTATGCTATCGGGCCGCCGCGGATCCTCAGGAACGCTCCCTGCTCAGCCCCCACCTTCCTAAAGTGCCAGCGGGTCTGCCGCTCGTCCCTGACAGCGCCCGCGATCACCCCCCGCAGCGGAGGTACAGAGAGGGGCCAGGGGAGCACCACTACATAGACAATTCAGAAGATTAAGTCATCTCCATTGTGAGACAACGATGGTACTCAACTGGATTGCAAGCTCTTCAGGGCAGGGACTCCTTGCCTTAATGTTACTTATGTTTGCAGCGCTTATTCCCGTTATGTGCTATATTATTGTGCCTCGTGTATTACTGCTGTAAAGCGCTGTGTACATGGATGGCTCTATATAAATATATACATACGCTCCAAGGGATATTAAAAGTATCTTGGGGGGGCTTGTAGTGATGTGTATCGGGGGATGGGGAGTAGTGGTATCTATATTGGTGGGGGGTAATTATAGTGTGTGTGTGTGTGTGTGTGTGTGTGTGTGTGTGTGTGTGTGTGTGTGTGTGTGTGTGTGTGTGTGTGTGTGTGTGTGTGTGTGTGTGTGTGTGTGTGTGTGTGTGTGTGTGTGTGTGTGTGTGTGTGTGTGTGTGTTGTATAGTAGGTATTTGGGGGAATTGTACGTATGGCCAGAGGCGGAGGGAGAAATTAGTGGGGAAGGGGGGATTGTGTGATAGCAGAGGGGTGGGAGAGTGAGAGGAGAGAAGGGGTGTAAGAGAGGGAGGGGGGGGGGGCTGGGCAAAACTCTATTCCTGGGCCCCGGCGCCATCTGTTGGCTGCCCTGATCACATGTTAGAAATACTTTGTTGAAGCATCTTGAGGCTGCGTTAAATTGAGAAGAATCGCAGACGGCCTTGAAACGCGGTGACCCCCTGCAGTCTGCCATCTGATCCCTGGAGAATTTTGCTGGGTCTTTCTTTCCCCCCCCCCCCCCAGCTGATTTTGGATCGGCGCCTGGGTACAGCCAGGAAATATGCTGGCGATTATAATCGAAACAATTACTTTTATGACACCTTTTTTCCCCCGTTTGCCTAAAGTCAAGTCAAATCCCTGCCATGGGAGAAAGCACTTACCCTGCTAACGCGTGAGCGTCGTTCAGAGAAACAGTTCTCAACACGATCTCGTACAACTTAGGGTGGGGATCGTGGCAGGCCTACGGTGACGCGGGTAGGCTGAGTGTGGCGGGGGGTGGTTATTAAACACCACAGGCTACGCTGCATTTGTATGTGGGTAGATATGAAAAAGATTTGACGCACCCCCATCCAAAGAATAGCGAGAGAAGGGGACTTCGGCAATAGAAAAATATATTAGAACACGTTAAAAAAAAACAGGGCACGAACCAACACGTTTCACGCCACGCACTTTCTCAGGGTCCCTTGTATGTGGGTAGGAGTGTCACGTGTGCTGCGCGTTGTATGCAGTGGTCACTTACCAACGAGCGGTGTGCAGGCGGAATAATGTACAGAAAAAGTCACAGGGACCAAATCTCCCTGCTTTTAACCAGGTTTTTTTTCACCGTAGGTTACATTTGGTGCGTTTTTTGCCGCTGGGAAACTTTGTAAAGAAGCCACTATAAAAAGTAGAATTATGAGTACCAACAGAATGTCTTTTGGTGTTTAGCTTTTGCACCATACTTCCAAACCCCCATAGCGACTTATCCCAAGTATTTTCACCTCTGCTGGGAGGCTGCTCAAAGCACCCACTATTCTTTAAGCAAAGATGCATTCTTTTGTTCCGGAGAAGAGCAGTCCGCAATCTGGACTGAAAAGGTAACAACACCTACAGTATGCTCCCGGTTATATGCCCGCTTATCACAGGTAGCGATTAGAAGCCAAATAATTTAGTTTAAAAATAGCAACTGTGACGGTAGGGATACATTTCAGTGCCAGAAGGAGAGAAGGCAGGTGCATTTGCAAGAGCAGCCAAATCCTTATCCGGCCCCAGAGAGGGTTGCTGGCTCTGTACTTTCTTTTTAACCCAATTTTGGTTGCTGTTAGCCGCTACATCAGAATGGTATATTTGTAAAGCTTCATTAACCATAAAGTATTAAAATGATCGTTACATCCTTCTTTTTCCTAATAACTTGCGAGGTTTGTTATCATATCAAAGTTTAATCTGACTTTATTTCAGGGACCTGTGCCTGCAAAATGTCTCTGTAAAGCGCTACGTAGACTAGCAGCGCTATACAAGAACATGCTATTAGTAGTATCACAGGTGCACTGACGTGGATTGCTATCCACTTTCTACCCTAACCTTAAAGTGTGTTAAGGTTTTAGTTTGGTGCCTGGTTAATCTTTGGCTCCCACACGCGTGGCCTCATTAATATGTCATGAAGCCGATTTGCTGAGCTGGAGAAGGTAATAGAGATAATCTGCACCCCAGCTCCACAGCATACGGAATAGCTATATGCATATAAAATAAATACTAGGTATTTAAACACACCATGACACATCCTAGGTATCCTGTGGGATTCAGTGTAAATGCGGCCGGCAGGGAAGGTGTTAAATAGAGCAAAAGGAAAAGAAAAAGCGCCACCCTGACGATCATTAATGCTAAATCTGATGAATAACTGCTACCTTCCTGGCCCGGGGTGAATATTATGTTCCTGTCATCGCTGGGATGGATCCATAACTCACCATGCGCAGAAGGTCTGAGTGACAGCGCTGGGAGCCCGTCCCCCCCTCTGCGCCAAAATATCCTATTTATCCCGGGCACAAAACCGCTGACAGTTTTAGTATTTATGTGTCGGTTATGTAGAGAGATGGAGGCGAGTCCGAGAGCACTTTATATTTTGGCCATGAAGTGTCCGGGAGTTATGTCACTATACAATGGTTGTCATTTACAAATGGCCACCGCCTGGACCATCGTTAACCCCTCGGCTGCCAGGCGTTTGCATTTGGTTTCCAAGTGTAATGGCTGCCGGCCTGATTTGCGGGGCGGTCGGTGCTTGGCCCCCCCGGCGCTCTTCCCCGGCAATCAGTTTAAATGTTGTGGTGGGAGGGGGAGGGGGGGTGAAGGCGGGGCCTCTGCAAGTGCCGGAGTGTCATGACAACGCAGCACCACATGAGCCACGTTGCCATGACGCAAAGGGCGGTGGGCAAGAGGCCCCGGGCATCCCATGACATGTCGTCAAGGCGACACGTTGCAGCAGGAGGAGAGGCAGACTGCGGCGCAGGTAAGAGTAGGGTTGCCAGGTGGCGTCTCCGAAAATACTGGACTCAATGGTGAAAGGTGCGTCAGGTCACTATGTCCAGGGAGGAAAATACCGGACACATACATGTCCAGTATTACAGCACCTCTCATTTTTTACTGGACAGAGCATCCAAATACAGGACAGTCCAGTTCAATACCGGACACCTGGCAACCCTAGGTAAGATGCCAAACTCCCTCTGCACCGTGCCCCTCCGAAACGCCTGGCCTGCTGCCAGCCCTACCCGTCAACCTCTGGAAATGACTTATGCGTCAGTACAAAAATGATGGCGGGTTATCGCAACGCTAAACTTCTAAACAGGTAAATGGGGCGATCCCTCCTAGCACCAAAGTGAGCTAATTCCAGTGACATGATTTCCTCGTCTGGGTAATCAATACTTTTTTTTTTTTTTTTAACCAAATCCTGATACCTATAAGTATTTTAAATTTATTGATTAAAACGAGACTTGGGAGGGTATTTGATTTCCTCTGGCAGCTCCCCCCTCCCCTTATCTTTTTATTGTTTCTCTGACCATGACAGGGTGGGTTAAGGGTAAAAAACAAAATACGTGATTCTCCGTTTAGAGGCCCCTAAGAAATTCAGCTTGGCGCCTGTGTGCGATTTCCCCTTTAAAGCTGCAGTTCAGTCTTTTTATTTTTTTTTTTTTTTTTTTTTACTTCAATAGTTTCATGTGGGCAATCTCTAATTACCTAAAGAACTGCATAGCTGCCGGTCAATTCGTTCTCCGTGTATTGATCGGCAAAGTTTGGCGACATCTTTAAATATGGGGAATGTAAATCGTTGCTATAGGAACAAGCATGCTTGTGAAAATAGAATACAAGAAAATTGGTCTTTCAAAGTTGTTTTTTTTAAAACAGAAAATGCTAAAAGTATTTTTTCTTACTACAGAACTGATTTATTTAAAAAAACACACATGCAGGATATTGCCTGAACTGCAGCTTTAAGGATCATATATAAGAAAGGCCAGCAGCTTCATTGTACAGGAAACAAATCTATTTCAGCTTGGTGCCCTAGCATTTTTGGGACAGGAGACAACAGAATAAGATAGGCCCGGGGTGCTTAACTCCAGTCCTCAAGCCCCCCCCCACCCCCCCACCAAAGAGGTCAGTTTTTTTTTTTTAGGATATTGCTGCATCAGCACAGGTGGCTCAATCAAATCCCTGCTTCAGCACAGGTAGCTCAGAGGCGCAGTCTTCGAGCCTCTGATTGAGCCACCACTGCTGAAGCTGGAATATCCTGAAATCCTGACCGGTTTGGAGGCGGACACTGCACCTTTCAATCCCCGGAAGAGGGATGGTGAAATCTGTAAAGGAAACTGTATAGCGATACGCTGCATCGCTATACATTACAACAAGGGTGCTCAACTCCAGTTCTCAAGCCTCCCCCAACAGGTCTGGTTTTTAGGGATATACCAGTTTCAGCCCAGGTGGCCCAATAAGAGGCTCAGTCTTTAGACTGATTGAGCCACCTGGGCTGAAACTGAGATATCCCTGAAAACCAGACCTGTTGGGGAGGCTTGAGAACTGGAGCTGAGCCCCCCTGTGTTAGACTACGCTTATTCTAACAGGTAAAGGCACCCATGTTAATTCTAGTCCTTCGGGGTCTGCCCCTTTAAGGACAGCTAGCGTGGGGAGGAGGGGTTGGGAGGGCAATGAGACAGGTAATTGTAGCTGTAGTGACAGCTTTATTTCAGCACCTGGTGCTTAGACCCGAAACTAGTTCCATTTATGAAGTTCTGTCGAGGCGCAACAAAGAGAAAACAAAGGCTGAGATCGTCTCTTTATGTGTCAGGCAGCTCAAGGAGAACAGCTTTGATATTTTAAATAGGAGAGAACAACATCTCCCCACACTAGCAGAGCAGGCAGCTTATGTATTCAGCTGGCGCCACCACAGCGCAGCCACAGACTGTGAAACACCAAGCCTCAGGTGTGAATAAATTCACTACCTGCGCTCGGGCTGGGTGAGGCTCGTTCAGTGGGAGCACAGGCATTTTATCTCTGGGGTTTCTGAAACGCCGAAGCCGGTTTCACCAATAACGTGAGCGTGATGGGTGCCAGGGGTGGGTAACGTGATGGGTGCCAGGGGTGGGTAACTCCAGTCCTCGAGAGTCAGTCAAAGGCTGAGCCACCTGTGCTGAAGCAGGGATATCATGAAAACCTGACCTGTTGGTTGGTGGCCCTTGAGGACTGGAGTAGCTCACCCCTGGTGTAGGCTGCAGAGGTGCTACAAGCTGTTTGGGCTTCTGTTCTGTGTGTCTTTCTCCAGAGGAAATGTCAAAAAGTGAGACAATTAAAATGGAGCACGTTATGTAGTGGAAGTATTGATCCTTTATAGAAAAGAGACCGCATTATGGGGTTATTATTTAATGCCTGAAAGCTTCAAAATCGGGGCAAATCATTACAAAAAGACACCATATTTATCAAAGAAAAGGAATTGCATTGAAGACAATGGGATACAATTATTTGACACTGGTTTTGCAGCAGGAGGACTTTAGTAAATAAACCTGTGTATGCTTGTAAAGAGAGGGAATGTATGTATGTATATATATATATTCTATGCACTCCCTTGAGAAAGGTTCCTCTATATACTTTGGATTTCTCTACTACTGTGTGTCTGTTTTTTTGCTGAACATCTGTCCGGTCAAAAAGCGCACACGCACAAACACACGCAGAGCAAGGGGTCATGTGTAGAGACTGATGGGCGAAGACGCATATTGTAATGGTATTGGTTCCATGGTGCAGTGTCCCTGCACAGGTGGTAGATGGTGATACAAGAATGATAAAATGGTTCATCATAACGATTCTCTCCTGTTCAAGCGCTGGGTTTAGCTACTTAAGTAATCTCCCTGGAAAAGGGTGAAAGCTAAAAGTGGCACAAATGGGGTTATAAACTGCAATAGTGCCCATCGGGCAGGGAAGTCAGACATCCCATATTTATATGGCTTTGTTCCTAATTTCATTGTCTTGTCCCTTCAAAGTCTGTCGGGACGCAGAATTGTCCCGTATTTTAGCGCTTTGACGTGAAACGTCTGAACTTAAAAGGACTGTAATGAAATCAGTTCTAAGAACGGAATAGATTTATACCTGAGTGTAATAGTTCCCTTTTCCGATAGATGTCGCCTTACTGAATTAATAAAATAATAATAATATTAGGTCACTGCCTGGTCGTCTCATAATACAATGACCCCCACCCCTATAGGCGTGACTTTTTCTCCCACCAATACAGTACGTGTTAGTTCAGTGCGCGTCTTTCCCTGTCCCGTCAAGAGGAGAGATAATAAAAACCAAAGGACATAGCGGTTAGCTGGAGATACCATACAGCTCGAAGCGTTAGCAAATCATTCATCGCTCATTATGACATAACACGCATACTGTATTTCAGCGTCCCATATTATACTAGTCTAAATGTGGCGACACTATAGCTCCGAATAGGGTTACCAGGTGGCTTCTCCGAAAATACTGGACTCAATGATGAAAGGTGCGTCAGGTCACTATGTCCAGGGAGGAAAATACCGGACACATACATGTCCAGTATTACAGCACCTCTCATTTTTTACTGGACAGAGAATCCAAATACAGGACAGTCCAGTTCAATAACGGACACCTGGCAACTCTAGCTCCGAAACCCACAGTGAAGTCAGTGAGTTTCCATGCGTCAGTTCCCCAATTGTCACCCCCGCAGCCTAATGAAACCCCCACTTGGTGTGTTCCTTCCCACGCTTTGGATGTCTGCTGCATGACATTGGAGCTACTTAAACTCGCTTGTGGAATCTGTGTGAGAAGCCTGGACCCCCCGGAGAGCGTGTGTCCTTTCCGCAGAATAATGTCATTGTGATGAAGACTTTACATTTCTGCCAGCCTTGTGATCAAACTGAAACGGCTCATTATGAAGATCCATTGCTAACGATGGTGGTTCATTTTCAGCCCTTTAGTCAACGCTTTAACACGACCGGGGGTCACCCACACATCCCTGAGATATGCACACACACTGTATTTACTTCTGCTTATCATAGCAAAACAGGTCTCTTTCTGCTAATCTTAGCTTCAAGCAATCAGAAGTCGGACATAAGGTACACTTTCCGATGTACTGCCACAGCGTGTGTGTCCTTATATAACTCCTCATCGTGGTCGTCTGTTTGCTAAATGTATTTATCAAATGTGCCCAATGACTTTAAGGGTTTTTTTTGGGCAGAGAACTGCTCAAACGGCCTCTTCTGAGTTTATTGCATTAACCCCCCCAAGTCATGTATGATCGTTTTGATGGATCCTGAATCTACCATTTGAGGGGTTTTCGGAAAGGTGCGTTTGAAAGCCATCACGAGCTGCTTTGTACCTGAGCTGACAAAGAAAGACAACACGCAAAATGGTTTTATGATCCCGACTCCAAGCATCACCGCCCCGGAGCCGCACAAGTCACTTCGGATCATCGCATTTATCTTTCCTGGCTCTGCGTTTATCATCAGTCAGGCTCCTTTCAGAGAATCAAACCCCAAATCTGTAACCTGAGGGGTCCCGTCACAAACCAGCAGAGGGTACAAGTCTTGCACTGATCCCGAGTGATATGCGGCATTCCACATGTGCTACTGATACAGTTACCTTCGCCAACACATCACTGGATTCCCACTGAGAGTGTGGCTCACTTCTTCATGGGATCATCTTCATGGGATCATCCGACCGTGAGACCTGACCTCTTTTGCTGCCAAAGTGGTCTGTACAGCTCTGCTTTGCCCAACCCTCTCTGACCGCAATGGCGCTCAAATAAATCATTTAATATGTCTCTGTAGTTCGATACTTTGCTGTCTATATTTGTATGTGCGTATAGAAACACGCACATACATTTGTATGTATTTACATTTGTCAGGGCATATATATACAGCTAAACAAGCGCAGCCCATACATGAAGAATGGGAATATAATGAAATATAAAGTGAGTAATCGTGAAAAATCAACTCACAACGTAAATTTTAAATCAAACTAATATTCTGTGATATTACTGTATGTATACAGTGTGCACACTATTTAAAAGGGAGTATAACCAATAATGCCAGAAATTCTCATACAGGAGAGCATTAACCGTAAAGATTACGAATATTGAATCACTTCTCGGAAGAACTTAATGCAAGTATTAAATAATAATAATAATAATGTTGCAATGTTAAAGCAGCAATCTGTGTAGCGTAAGTATTGTCCCTAAGGTATTACCGATTTTTTTTTGTCCACATGCACAATATGGCAGCGAGGTCAAGCTCGTTCCAACAGCCAATAGAAAGCAGCAACTTGATTAGGACTTAATAGGACCTGACCTTGGGACATCCCATTGACGACCCTGCGACCATACACTATTTCTAGTTTTTTTTTTTTTTTTTCATACAGTGACAGAAACCCCACAAATATCTCGGGAAAGGGTCAGATCCGAGGGACCCCCCAGATCAGGTAGGGAAGAAAATAAAACGCTGGCCGCTGCTTCAGGTTTCGAAATCTCCTTTTCCTGCATCAGATTCGGCTTGAAGCCAAAAGAGGAGTTTCTTTCAGTCTGGAGCAGCTTCCCAACGGCAAAACGTAGCCGGAAATGCTTTTCCGTGGCGACAGGTGTGGGCGACATTGGAGGCTCATTATATTAGCCGTGTGATATCCACATCTAGTCTCTGCGGCCGGAGATCTAACATACGCAGTAGTGTGGTATATGGGATTATTATTATAAATGAATCGCAGCGTCTGTGCGGCTCATGGTTATATAGGCTCTTGTGGGGAATAATAGTAACTTCTGATTCTAGAAGGAACTCTGTATGAAGTCTCAGAGTGACCCAGTGTCACCCAGCGTTAATCTAACCAGATGTTGCATTCAGCCATATCATGCGATTTATAGCTGTCTATGGAATTTCTCCCTTCAGCTCAAACCTGTCTCATATCCTCTGACACGGCGGGCGATGGGGTCTTTCCCCCTTTGTTTTGAGATCTGACACAGGAGCTTTGGATCTGACATTGGCTTTGAACGTGGAAGATTGCTGTCTTTTTCTCCGTTTCCGCCTCAGTGCTTTTCAAACCGCTGGAGCCCTTCAAGGAGGAGACAAGCCGAGCCTGGCTTTGCAGTGAGAGGAGCGGGGAGGTGACTGCAGTATTAACCTTACCACTTTGCTACCTAACAGCTATCTAAATGCCACCACCCTGCAGGAGAGGCGGAGAAACGGTCTCACTGCAAGGTGCAATCCCGGTTACTCTGCAAAAAAACGAAAATATTCAAAAACAACTTAATGCCGATGTCCGAAACCTGGACTGGCTAACTCCAGTCCTCGTGGGCCACCAACAGGTCAGGTTTTAAGGATATCCCTGCTTCAGCACAGGTGGCTTAATCAGTGGCTCAGTCAATGACTGGGTGACCTGTGCTGAAGCAGGGATGTGCTTAAAACCAGGCCTGTTGGTGGCCCTTGAGGTCTACAGTTGGTCATCCCTGTCCTAAACAATCAGACTTATAAACGTGGCCGTTTTGGTTTGTTTGGAACCTAAGAAAATCACCCAAGTTCTCACCCGCTCACCCTCTTCCCATAAGAGCCAGTAAAGGGAGGGAGGGAGGTAATGTGAGGGCTTTGCCTGTGCAAACCCCTGTTTAGCACATAGTAATGTCACAAAGGGATTAGCCAGAGAAAATCAAACGCCCTCCCGTGTCTCGGCTACACACGGGTTTAGAAACCAACTTTAAGACATTTAGAAAAAAAAATAATATTTGTATGAATTTTGTAAAAAGGGGGAAGAGATCGCTTTAACCATTTCAATGAGTTACCGTTCCCTCTGGCAGTGAAAGGGTTACACATGTCACCGACAGTAATTACATTTGGTCTTAGGAGGGATTGCACCGTTACAATAGCAGAACCATTTATCAGGCCCAAACGGCGTACACATGTTCAACAGATCTCCCCGGCGTGGCAGGTTCCCTGACAGTGAATGGGTTAATTATCACTGATGTACATTTTTGGGTGGGAGAGAGGAAACTGTTACACGTCAGAATAACGGAGAGAAAACAAATACTTCATCTCAACCCGGAAATGTACGATGCTGAACTGAAATGTAAAAGAAATTATCTGGAAGAAGAAAGGATTTCAAGAACACTGGAAATCAAAGAATTCTCCCTTTTTCATGTCATTACATTTCTAACACGCGGCTTTCCTTCTGCACAGCGAAACTATTTATAATTGCAGACACACGCACACACTAATTTATGCAATTTACCAAAACGCAAACCTGGACGGTGCTCGAAGCAATCGTACATTATTCTGTAGGATTTACCGGGGACCGCGGTTTGGTAACCACCAATAGCACAGAAATCCCAGAAATATAGTAATGCGGCAATAATAATCAATATTAATCAGCACTCTCCCATATGCCCCACTTACTTTTCTCATTACGTGATGGTGCTTCAGTTCACGGCCCCTTTAGAATCAGGCGCCAGAAAAGTCATTCTGTTTCTCTTTTCACCACGTTCCGGCTGTATTTGCAATGTTACGTCGGGGAGACCTCGGTCTGCCATAAGGCAGGGGTGCTTAACACCAGTCCTCAAACCCTTCTAACAGGTCAGGTTTTCAGGCTATCCCTGCTTCCGCACAGGTGGTCGACTGAGCCCCTGATTGAGCCACCTGTGCCGAAGCAAGGACTGATTGAGTCACCTGTGCTGAAGCAGGGATTGATTAAGCCACCTGTGCTGAAGCTGGGATATCCAGAAAACCAGACCTGTTGGGGGGGAGGGGCTTGAGGTCTGGAGTTGAGCACCCCTGCATACAGGTCCTGTTATCCAGCTGTGGTGACACTTCCTGGGCAAATATGGATTAACCCTTTGAGCGCCCGAGGAGGGCTCTGCAACCCCAAATATCCTGATTATTTGGGCTTCCACTCGAGCTCGAGAAGGTGCTTTATATGGAGCAACAAATGCATTTATTTACACTTTTTTTTAACCCCTTAAAACACACCTGCTTACAAAGCATATGAGTAGCTCCGTGGCTAACACTATACATGATACATAAAGCCTGGCCCCTTGCAGACGCACTTACCAGAACGCCCTCCTACTGTCTCTGTACGTTCTTCCTACCAATTAGATTGTAAGCTCTTCTGAGCAGGGACTCCTCTTCCTAAATGTTACTTTTATGTCTGAAGCACTTATTCCGATTATGTGTTATTTGTATTATTTGTTATTTATGATTATGTCACGTGTATTACTGCTGTGAAGCGCTATGTACATGAATGGCGCTATATAAATAAAGACATACATATCCCAGTTCCTACGGAGTGGGTTTCTATTATTTATTTATTTATTTTATGTGGGAGATACTAATGGAGGCGATTTATAACGCGGCTCAGGATTACCATGCAGAGCTATATAATACCATGCAGAGCTATATAATACCATGCAGAGCTATATAATACCATGCAGAGCTATATAATAATGAGAAGCTATATAATATCATGCAGATCGATATATTAACATGCAGAGCTTTATAGTAGTATGCAGAGTTATATAATAACAAAGAGAGATATAATACCAGGCAGAGCGATATCCATAACATGCAGAGCGATATAATACCAGGCAGAGTGATATCCATAACATGCAGAGCGACATAATACCAGGCAGAGTGATATCCATAACATGCAGAGCGATATCCATAACATGCAGAGCGATATAATACCAGGCAGAGCGATATCCATAACATGCAGAGCGATATCCATAACATGCAGAGCTATATCCATAACATGCAGAGCGATATCCATAACATGCAGAGCTATATCCATAACATGCAGAGCGATATAATACCAGGCAGAGCGATATCCATAACATGCAGAGCGATATCCATAACATGCAGAGCTATATCCATAACATGCAGAGCGATATAATACCAGGCAGAGCGATATCCATAACATGCAGAGCGATATCCATAACATGCAGAGCTATATCCATAACATGCAGAGCGATATAATACCAGGCAGAGCGATATTCATAACATGCAGAGCGATACAATACCAGGCAGAGCTATATCCATAACATGCAGAGCGATATCCATAACATGCAGAGCGATATAATTCCATGCAGAGCTATATCCATAACATGCAGAACGATATCCATAACATGCAGAGCGATATAATACCAGGCAGAGCGATATCCATAACATGCAGAGCGACATAATACCAGGCAGAGTGATATCCATAACATGCAGAGCGATATCCATAACATGCAGAGCGATATCCATAACATGCAGAGCGATATAATACCAGGCAGAGCGATATCCATAACATGCAGAGCGATATAATACCAGGCAGAGCGATATCCATAACATGCAGAGCGATATCCATAACATGCAGAGCTATATCCATAACATGCAGAGCGATATAATACCAGGCAGAGCGATATCCATAACATGCAGAGCGATATCCATAACATGCAGAGCTATATCCATAACATGCAGAGCGATATAATACCAGGCAGAGCGATATTCATAACATGCAGAGCGATACAATACCAGGCAGAGCTATATCCATAACATGCAGAGCGATATCCATAACATGCAGAGCGATATAATTCCATGCAGAGCTATATCCATAACATGCAGAGTGATATAATACCAGGCAGAGCGATATCCATAACATGCAGAGCGACATAATACCATGCAGAGCTATATCCATAACATGCAGAGCGATATAATACCATGCAGAGCTATATCCATAACATGCAGAGCGATATAATACCATGCAGAGCTATATCCATAACATGCAGAGCGATATAATACCATGCAGAGCTATATCCATAACATGCAGAGCGATATAATACCATGCAGAGCTACATATACCATGCAGAGCGATATAATACCATTCAGAGCTATATCCATAACATGCAGAGCGATATAATACCAGGCAGAGCGATATAACATGCAGAGCGATATAATACCAGGCAGAGCGATATAATACCAGGCAGAGCGATATAATACCAGGCAGAGCGATATAATACCAGGCAGAGCGATATAATACCAGGCAGAGCGATATAATACCAGGCAGAGCGATATAATACCAGGCAGAGCGATATAATACCAGGCAGAGCGATTTCGCCGGCCTCGCTGAACGGGTTATAATAGTGGGGTCAACAATTTGTAAGTACTAGAAGTTAGGAATGCAGATTGCTGGTTTAATGCGCACTTAACAGTATGAGAGCATACTTGTTTGGTAATTACCAGGAGTATGATGAGTATTTTGTGCACAAGTAACGTGCATCCCTGCAGCACCTGGCTGGCTTGGTTGTATTTACAGAGGATCATACTCAGTACCGACCCTCATATAAACTCCCCCCTGGGAGCTGGAAAATGACACACAGTGTCTGGCAGTGTCAGGTGACATCCTGTCACATAATGGGTTATCGGCATTATGACCTGGCCACGTTAACCTTGTCTGTCACCGTCACTAAAGGGAAAGACACGTTGCTTTGAAGTATGACAGGAAGGAGATATTTCTGTATGGAATATTGGGTCAGTTTGAGCCTGCAGCGCATCGCAGCGCATCGCAGCGCATCGCAGCACAAGTCACATTGTTAAATGTAGGGTGTGAATGTGGGAGATTTCATCTGTAAAATCCCAAACTTACTGCAGCTAGCCACGTATTAGTAGGGATTGTCATGATAATATCGCGAGATATTACGCATTTCTATCCATCTGGTGCTTCGGGGGTTAATGAAGGTACAATGTGGGGTTAACAATACCATATATGGGGTTTATGACTTTTCATGGATCAGTGCTGGAATTCCAAGGGAACTTAATTGAAGTTGGTATTTAAAAGTGCAAAGGAATGGTTTATGGTTTGTTAACCCGTTGGCCACGCACAGGGTTAAAAACGGATATAATTTAGAGATAGGAACATATGCTTTGCCAGAGATTGGTTCTCTAACAAACAAAAGGTTTCCATAGCATCCCTGGAAGAGGTTTATGGATTGCCAGAGGGGTGTGACTATCCTATACCACCCCAAAGATATGAAACATGGAATCAGGGACTTGACAGCGATGCTGCAGTATTCAATTTTGCTATCTGCATTCGTGACGGGGTGATGACCACAATAAAACCAGATATGGGAGGTCTGGCAGGTACTAAGGGACAGATATTCATTTGTGGCTCAAATGTAAGAGTAAGGCGGTTATGCTTAGTCCCGTTGTGTCTGCCATGAGCGCCTGAATCTATTGGTGTAGCGCATGCGTGTGTAAGTATTAGAGATGGGAAGTTATGAGTGCCGTTATATACTGAGGGAAGAAGTTTAAACATGTCCTTTTTTTAAAGTGTTTTTTTACTCTGTCATAAAACTGTCAATCTCACAGCTGATTTATGATGGAGTTGGGTTTATTCCGTTTCAGTGGGAAAGAATACTACAAAAGACATCAAGGTTTAATGATAAGGAGATTTCAACAGAGGTGCATTTGGACCAAGCACGTGAGTCTTACTTCTGCGCCAGTGACCTCTCTGGGAGAAAACCTATGACATATTGTGATGTATAGGGCTTTGTTTTATGTTTTATACTTTTAGTTTGAGAAACTGTTCTGCATTTATTGCAATTGTACGTTCTTGTAATCCCTATTCTGTAATCTAAGCAATGTATTTTTATATATATTTTAAAACATTTAATAAGTGTTGCTTTGGGCTCTGAATTAACTTTTGCACGCTCTGGAGAGGGTATTTTGCAGCCTTATTTAAACAGGGATTTTGCCACGTCCATGGTGCGACCGCGTGCGTGACACTCAGGCCACACCTCTATGAGCCAGGCCCATAGAGCGTACGATGAAACACGTCAAAACAGCAACATTTTGAGCCGACCAAAAAATGTGATTTTGTCGCGCGACGGACGGGTCATGTGAGCGGTTCGGCCAATGACGGCGAAACAGCCTCGTGACATCACGCCCATGCCTCCCCGTCGCAAGCGATCTCAGTTCACAGATCGCTCGGACTACAGGCGCGTGCGATGCCATGCGCTCCGTCACGCACGAGTCTACTATATCCGCGGCCTAAGTCCCTGTTACAAACTGACATATTGTGAACCCCGGCAGCCGAGCAGAGCTGCTACCAGCACCTAGTTTGGAGGCAAGTATATCTCTGGAAGAAGGGGGTCCCCAGAGCTGAAATTAATGGGGTTCAGCTCCAGAGACCCCCTGCTTCCAACCTAGATAAAGAATAAAAAAAAATCACAAAAAAAAACCCGCCGGCTTGGATTGGCACTTTAACGCTTTAGTGGTTGTATTTGACATAAGATTATATCAGATGCTTAAATATAACACTTTTAAGTGTATCGATGGCGGCTCCATAAGGTGCATTCCAGAAAAGAGCTGCTTGGAGATGGAATTTTTAACTTAATGAATCGAGGAGAGAAGACCTGCTAAATACTCATTGTCAACCCGGGGTTAAATCATGTGCTGATCAGCCTTGAATCAGGGGTTATCATGGGTTTGTCAACGAACATTTAACAGGGGTAGTTGCGAGCTGGAAACCCATTTCCAACCCTTGGTCACGTTGAGATGTTAGTGGCCGAGATACAAAGCATTATAAAATGTCACCGGTTTAAACATTTTGCACAGGCTCCGACAACATATATGCAATGTCAATATAATAATACATTCCTGTAGCATTTCCCAATGGTAAAAAGAATCACTGTTTAATAAAAGGACTCCTTGGGCCAAGTGAGTAGGACAGCAGGTTTTATACAGAAGAAATAGTGGTTAATCAGAAAGATCTAAATACTGCCCTGTACTCTACCCTCTACCCCAGTGATGGGGAGCTGGCTTCTTCTATCATCTGCAGAGGAATAAGAGAAATTGTCTTCACTAAAGCTCCAGTAATTACCTTTTGTCTATATCTCTGCTCCTTACGCCTTCTGGGACCCGGGGAATAAATGGAAATGATTTCTTGTAGAGAGCGTTTTGCTATTTTGTTCCCGTCCCTGCGCCTCGCGCCGGGGTTATCTAATTCTTCTTTAATAAGCCGCTCAGGATTAAAGAATGGCTGTTTTTTTTTTAATTTTTTAGCCCCGGCAAAATAATTGAACGGAGAACAAAGAACGCCGGGGCCTTGGAAGAAAAAAAAAAAAGGTCTGGTTTTGTGAGGTTTTACAGACAGTAGCTGGCCTATTAGTGGTAGATGTGGAGAGATACAGAGGTGGGAGGAGAGAGAGAGGATGTAGGAAGAAAGGAATGAGGCGGTGAGAGAAAGACAATTGAGATCGCTCCTTCCCTGATGCACCAAAAAAGAAAATATATGTCTGCACGGAACCTGTTTTTTGGATCCAGATATTATCAAGACAAGTAACATCCATTGATGCTGCTCTTACCAGTGTGTGAGAGCACCGCTGAGCTCCACCGAGTCACCCATTGGTTGAAGCTCGGAACACTCCGCTAATTAGACCAGCTGATTACATATTTAGTGCTGTTCTGTGTGTGTATAAATGTACTTCTTTGTGTTGTCTGAAGCTTGTGAACTATCTTTGCTTTTAGGGTCCAAGTTTCAGTCGTATGTGAGCACGGGCAGAATCCGCTGGTTCCAAACGTTCCTTTTCCCAAATAGAGAGAATTAAAAAAAAAAAAACTTGCGGTTCTAGAAGGGGTTCCGTTCTGTGTCGGCTTCTTGTGACCTCGGGCAAATTACTTTTTCTCCTGTGCCTCAGGCACCAGCATTAGACTGTAAGCTCTTTCGGACAGCGAGTCATTCTGCCTGCAACAATTGATGTACAGCACTGTGTACACTGTCAATGCAATATAAGAACACCATGTGAATATTATTAGAATTATTATCGTGTTGCGGGGCAGTGATCCATTGCGCTTGCTTCACTCACCTTAAAGAGGTAATCAGAGCGAATGTTTTTTTGTGGCAATTTATTTTTTTTAACGTGGGTTTGAAGCAGGGGGTCTCCGAAGTTGATCCCCATTCATTTCAGCTCCGGGGGAACCCACACTTCTGGAGATACTTACCCGCATAGTGGGTGCAGGTAGCCGCCCCCTCGGCTAGTAGGGGTGTCAATGCTCCCTCGCCTTGCAGGCCATTAGGAAGCCAGGGCATCACCCACGGCGGCTTCCCATCGGCCCGCGTTACGCTTTAAACTTTGCAGAGATACCAGCAGCCCCATTTGGAGTTCTGTAACTCAGGGAAGCAGGGGGGTCGCTGGAGCTAAAATGAATGGGGTTCAGCTTTGGAGACCCCCCTGCTTCAAACCTATGTAACAAAATAATGATGGGGGAAAAAAATGGCATGACTTTGACATCGTCTCTGGGAGAGCTGCATGCAGATAGACTTATTTCCCCCCTTCCGATGAGCAGCTGCGGTATAACGAGCTCTGGTAGCGTTGGGGTAAGAGCTGTATATTCGCCTTAATTCCCAGAGGGTTCGCAGCCCTCCTGCCTCAAGTTCAATCTCATTTAATCTCAGTGGAGGGGGGCTGGGAATTGCTGCTGATATACAGTATGTAGCTTTCCTGTTATTTGCTGTCAAAAACGACAATCTCCTCTCCCATCGGGGGTTAACTCATCTCCACTTTACAGTCTGGCCACAAAAGTGTAATCCGCAGGACATCAGCGCGCTGGTAGATTACACATATATATATTTTTTATTTTGTGTGATCAACATTTAGGCCCTTCAGTTGCAGGGGGCCGTGAAGTAGCTTTTATGTAAAAATTCACAAAAAACGTTTGTTTGTAAGAAGCCGGAGAAGCATTATTTCACAGGGGTGTCTCTTTATAATAGAAAGCCGCAGGAGGCTGCCTGCAGTATGTGATCAGGCTGGAAAACCGAGAGCAATTTGGGTAAAATGAAAGAAACTTATTTTTTTTTTTGACTGTCAGTGAAACTTTACTTTTAAAAGTACAGGTGCAGCTCTGCACCGTCGCTGAAACAGAGAGAAAAGGGACGAATAACATGTTTTAACATTAGTAAGTGTGGCTGCACCTCCTCTGGGAAAATCACCGGGTGATAATCGGTCATCTTTGCACTTGCAAACCTATGGCTGCGAGTCATGTTATTTGAAAATCATTTTTTTTTAATGTCTGCGCAGAGTACATTAATTCACAGTTAATTATGGCAAACGCGCTGCATAATTAGATATCTAATCAGACATCAGTAACATGACGATTATGTGAACTTCTCGTGTATTCTTTTCTGACACAATGAAAATAATTGGACAGTGTTAAAAAAAAAAAAAAAAAAAAAAAAGCCAGACCCGTCACTGACTCATAAAATGTTTTATTTTTTTTTGGAGGAACATAATGGGAAATGTATCAAGTTGCCTGCCTCATTATATATATATATAATTTTAGTTTTAGATCCTGTATTATACATTCAGTGGGTGATGTGTTCAAGGAGTTTGTAAGATGGACAAGATCCTTATAAACAAGGACAGGCAGAAGCTTTAGATCAGGGATGGCCAACTCCAGCCCTCAAGTGCCACCAACAGGTCAGGTTTTACTTATATCCCTGCTTTAGCACAGGTGGCTCAATCAGAGGCTCAGTCGAAGACTGGACAACTTCAGTCCTCAAGGGCCACCAACAGATCAGGTTTTACTTATATCCCTGCTTCAGCACAGGTAGCTCAATCAGTGGCTCAGTCAAAGACTGTGCTGAAGCAGGGATATCCTACAAATCTGACCTGTTGGTGGCCCTTGAGGACTGGAGTTGGCCATTGCTGCTCTGGATCACGTGTGCTTGTTATTATCTTGAAACGTGCGCCCGTGATGGTCCCATGCCTGTCACGAGAGAGGGGGCTGTGAGATTCTAGCACTGATTACTCTATTTCAAAAATAAAAAGGTAACGAGCAAAATTAGGCCGTGTGATATCTTGTACGGGCCCAACACCGGTGTACAAGTTTCCACAGAAAAGTTCTGTTTTATTAGCCTGCACACGGCATAATATTTATTAAGCCAACGCAAGGCATCATACTGCTTATCATCATTTATTTTAAAGAGCAGATCGCCTCAGGCCCTTTAAGTTTAACCTCTTCAGCTGCTCTTTGATGTTCTTGGACTAAAGTGCTACTTTAAGTTGTTCTTGGCCTTGCTACTTACCCAGCGCTAGGGGAAGTATCCACAGGAATGTGCCCAAAGTAATAGCAATCCCCTTATGTGAAGATTAATAATATATTCCTTACATAGCACTGACCATGTACACAGATCTGTACATATCATTTTACAGATCTGTACATATCATTCCTGTCCCGAAGAGCTTACAATCTTTTTTTCTGGTGAGATAAACCGATGGGCCCAATGTCACAATGTGAGGTGATACTGACATTTCAACCCTGAAATGAAAAACTCTGTTTAAATGTTGTGCCCTTGGACGTTTTTGGGCTGCCCAAGGGTTATCGGTCAGCGTGTAGATGAAATACCTCTGCAACAGCTCCGGCGCTTATCTTCACATATGCAAGTTATTACGTACCATTCTGCGCTAGCACCTCTGGCAGTGAATGGGTTAAAGGAAAGCCACGCACGGACATATTGGTCAATGCAGAAAATACTCAAAAGCTAAAGAATAAGGCGTTTGACGCTCCTGGGAGCCGTGTCGCCCCAGTTCCTCTTCCATCTCCGGGAGGAGGAGTCGCCCAGCACTTCTGTGGGCTGACGCCAGGCCTGCGCCGCTTTCACCGAGGCATCGGAGCGGAGAAATTGCCTGTTACCTCAGGTCGATTTTTGACGCGCTCCTAAATTGCTTTGTATTGACACACTGTCACAAGCCGATCGTCACATTAACCTGCCAAGACCGGGAACCCGTCTGGCGCTGGCCGCGATTCCTCCCGGGCTCAGCTGGCCCCCGGGTCCTGGCACGGTGACCCCACATCTCAGAGGTGTATTTCGGTGCCATAGCGGCTTCAGACGTTACCACTGCGCAGCGCTGGAGTTAAAGTCGCTGTCCTGCAGCACAGAACCTAAATCAGGGACGTTTTGGTGTCTTGAAGAAATTGGTCTTTTACTGGGATTTGCATCATTGAGACTCCTTTAAAGTCAGCGCTATTGGAAGAATTAGTGAAAATTGAAGAAAATCAGTGCAGAAAATGATGTATATTTTATAAACCGTCCCTTTCTGTCCTTGCAGAATAAACCCTTTGAAACTGTGCTCTGAACAGTTTTGATTCTCTCCTTAAGCAATCTAAGTGGCAATTGGATCAAAAAGAAATCCTTTTTTTTATTTTAATACTAGCTGAGAGACCCGGCGTTGCCCGGGATGTAAATGCGTAATAGGTAGTATTATTTATAAATCGTGGAACAATAGGTGACTATTTGTTGTAAAGGTTGGATAATAATGTTGAAAAGAAAGATGGAAGAAAATGTAATACGATGTTGTATAAAACTGGTTTATTGTAAACACACCACAGTACAATGTATATTTTGGTGACATAAGTGATGTGAAAATGTGAGGCGTGTGTCCTGCTAGGGTGTGAGCGTGTGTGAGGCGGCGGGTGGGTGTTCAGTACGTGTGGCGCGTGGGTAGTGCGTGCTGGCTGTGGGTCGGGGTCCTGCTAGGGTGTGAGGCGGCGGGTGGGTGTTCAGTACGGGTGGCGCGTGGGTAGTGAGTGCTGGCTGTGGGTCGGGGTCCTGCTAGGGTGTGAGGCGGCGGGTGTGTGGCGAGTGCGGGTGACAGCTGGTCAGTGATATTGTTGCGTAGGGGCAGGATGCGGCAGGTGTGTGTCGAGTGTGTGGGGTGGGTGAGAGGCGGCGGGTGTGTGTCGAGTGTGGCAGGTCTGTTTAGTGCGTGCGGCGGCTGTGTGGCGCGGGGATGTGAGCGGTGGGCGGGTGAAAGGCAGAAGTGCGGGTGGGAGAAAGGCAGAGGCGGGAGGGCGGACGAAAGGCGTTGAAGGAGGGGAGGTGAGGTCGGAGGGGTGGTGGAGGGTGGTGAGGGGAGGTGAGGATGGGTGGTGGGGGATGGTGAGGGGAGGTGAAGGGGGGGCGGAGGGGAGGTGAAGGGGGGGCGGAGGGGAGGTGAAGGGGGGGCGGAGGGGAGGTGAAGGGAGGTGAAGGGGGAGAGGTGAAGGGGGAGAGGTGAAGGGGGGGTGACGGGAGGTGGAGGGGGTTGCCGGGAGGTGAAGGGAGGGGGGGGGGGTGACAGGAGGTGATGGGAGGGGGGGTGACAGGAGGCAAGGGGGGGGTGGTGACAGGAGGTGAAGGGAGGAAGGGAAGGGGGAGGTGGAGGAGAGGAAGGGGGTAGAGGGAGGAGGGGAAGGGGGGAGGTGGGTGAAGGGGGTAAAGGTGGGGGAGGGGAAAAGGGGGTAAAGGTGGGGGAGGAGGGAAAGGGGGGAAAGAGGGGTGGAGGGGGGAAAGAGGGGTGGAGGGGGGAAAGAGGGGTGGAGGGGGGAAAGAGGGGTGGAGGGGGGAAGAGGGGTGGAGGGGGGAAGAGGGGTGGAGGGGGGGGAAGAGGGGAGAGGGGGGATGGGGAAAGGTGGATGTGGAGGAGGGGAAGTGAGGAGGGTAAGGGGGGAGGTGAGGAGGGGAAGGGGGGAGGGGGAGGGGGGGGGCGGAGGTGGAGGAGGGGGGAGGTGGAGGGGAAGGGGGGAGATGGAGGAGGGGAAGGGGGGAGATGGAGGAGGGGAAGTGGTGGGAAGAGGGGGGACGTGGTGGGAAGAGGGGGGAGGTGGTGGGAAGGGGGGAAGAGGGGGGAAGAGGGGGGAGGTGGGGGGAAGAGGGGGGAAGAGGGGGGAGGTGGGGGGAAGAGGGGGGAGGTGGTGGGATGGGGGGAAGAGGGGGGAGGTGGTGGGAAGGGGGGAGGAGGGGGAGGTGGTGGGAAGGGGGAGGAGGTGGGAAGGGGGGAGGGGGTGGGAAGGGGGAGGAGGTGGGAAGGGGGGAGGGGGTGGGAAGGGGGAGGGGGAGGTGGTGGGAAGGGGGAGGGGGGAGGTGGGAAGGGGGGGAGGAGGGGGAGGGGGGGAGGAGGGGGGAGGGGAGGAGGGGGGAGGTGGTGGGAAGGGGGGGGAGGTGGTGGGAAGGGGGGGGAGGTGGTGGGAAGGGGGGGGGAGGTGGTGGGAAGGGGGGGGGAGGTGGTGGGAAGGGGGGGGGAGGTGGTGGGAAGGGGGGGGAGGTGGTGGGAAGGGGGGGGGAGGTGGTGGGAATGGGGTGGGAAGGGGTGGGAATGGGGTGGGAAGGGGGGGGAGGTGGTGGGAAGGTGGGAAGGGGGGGGGGCGGTGGAAAGGGCGGGAGGGTGGGAAGGGGGGGAGGTGGTGGGAGGTTGTAAGGGGGAGTGAAGGGGGGTGAAGGGGAGGTGAAGGGGGGGGGTGGAGGGGAGGTGAAGGGGGGGGGTGGAGGGGAAGTGAAGGGGGGAGTGGAGGGGAGGTTAAGGGGGGGTGGAGGGGAGGTGAAGGGGGGGTGAAGTGGAGGGGAGGTGGAGGGGATGTGGAAGGGAGGGGAAGTGTAGTGAGGGGTGGGTGAGGGGAGGTGGAGGGGGGGTGGAGGGGACGTGAAGGGGGGGCGAGGGGAGGTGAAGGGGGAGAGGTGAAGGGAGGTGGAGGGGGTTGCCGGGAGGTGAAGGGAGGGGGGGGGGTGACAGGAGGTGAAGGGAGGGGGGGTGACAGGAGGCGAAGGGGGGGGGGGTGACAGGAGGTGAAGGGAGGAAGGGAAGGGGGAGGTGGAGGAGAGGAAGGGGGAAGAGGGAGGTGGGGGAGGAGGGGAAGGGGGGAGGAGGGGGAAAGGGTGAAGGGGGGGAGGTAAGGGTGAAGGGGGGGAGGGGTGAAGGGGGAATGGGGGTAAAGGTGGGGGAGGGGAAAAGGGGGGAAAGGTGGGGGAGGAGGGAAAGGGGGGAAAGAGGGGGGAAGGGGGGAAAGAGGGGCGGAGGGGGAAAGAGGGGTGGAGGGGGAAGGGGGTGGAGGGGGGGAAGGGGGTGGAGGGGGGGAAGAGGGGAGAGGGGGGATGGGGAAAGGGGGAGGTGGAGGAGGGGAAGTGAGGAGGGTAAGGGGGGAGGTGAGGAGGGTAAGGGGGGAGGTGAGGAGGGGAAGGGGGGGAGGAGGGGAAGGGGGGGAGGAGGGGAAGGGGGGGGAGGAGGGGAAGGGGGAGATGGAGGAGGGGAAGGGGGGAGATGGAGGAGGGGAAGTGGTGGGAAGAGGGGGGAGGTGGTGGGAAGGGGGAGGTGGTGGGGAGGTGGTGGGAAGGGGGGAGGTGGTGGGAAGGGGGGAAGAGGGGGGAGGTGGTGGGAAGGGGGGAAGAGGGGGGAGGTGGTGGGAAGGGGGGAGGTGGTGGGAAGGGGGAGGGGGGAGGTGGTGGGAAGGGGGAGGAGAGGGGGGGGAGGAGGGGGGGTGAAGGGGGGGAGGAGGGGGGGTGAAGGGGGGGGGTGGAGGGGAGGTGAAGGGGGGGGTGGAGGGGATGTGGAAGGGAGGGGAAGTGTAGTGAGGGAGGTGGAGGGGAGGTGGAGGGAGGTGGAAGGGAGGGGAAGTGTAGTGAGGGGTGGGTGAGGGGAGGTGAAGGCCGCTCACTCACCCGTCCGGCAGCTCCCACGTGGATCTGAGGCGGGAGGCAGCGTGTTGTGGCCGCTCCCCCGCTGTGTCCCGGGCGCTCGCTCGCTCCGCTTCCCCGCTGACTGTAGCGGCGCCGGGTGGGGGGGTGGAGGGGAAGTGAGTGAGGGGAGGTGATCACTCCGCTCCCCCGCTGAGTGTAGCGGCGCCGGGGGGGTGGAGGGGAAGTGAGTGAGGGGAAGTGAGTGAGGGGAGGTGATCACTCCGCTCCCCCGCTGAGTGTAGCGGCGCCGGGGGGGGGGTGGAGGGGAAGTGAGTGAGGGGAGGTGATCACTCCGCTCCCCCGCTGAGTGTAGCGGCGTCGGGTGGGGGGGTGGAGGGGAAGTGAGTGAGGGGAGGTGATCACTCCGCTCCCCCGCTGAGTGTAGCGGCGCCGGGTGGGGGGGGTGGAGGGGAAGTGAGTGGGGGGAGGTGAAGGGGGGTGAGGGGACGTGAAGACCGCTCACTCACCCGTCCGGCAGCTCCCTCACCCGTCCGGCAGCTCCCACGTGGAGGGGGTGGGGGGTGAAAGCGCGGGAAACAGGGAGAGGCGGAGGGAGAGGCGGAGCCTCCGAGACCGGTGGGGAAGAGAGCGGGAGATGTGCTGCTAACACTGTGAGCCCCGCTAATGTATGTAACACCGTGTGTGGGGGGGTTGTGTGTGTTTAGTGATGTGTGTGTGTGTGTGTGTGTGTGTGTGTTTAGTGATGTGTGTGTGTGTGTGTGTGTGTGTGTGTTTAGTGATGTGTGTGTATAGTGATGTGTGTGTGTGTGTGTGTGTATAGTGATGTGTGTGTGTGTGTGTGTGTGTGTATAGTGATGTGTGTGTGTATAGTGATGTGTGTGTGTGTGTTTTTTATTTTTTGGACCTTTGGCCCGTCACTCCGCCTCAGGCCAATGAGAGGTGTGGGGGGCGGGCCAAGGGGGTGGTGTGAGTGTGTGAGCCCAATGAGAGGTGTGCGGGGGCGGGCGGCCCAAGGGACCAATGAGATTGCCACTAGGGACACCGGACATCCAGGCAGGCAAACATACAGTGCTTTCACTAATATAGTATAAGATACGCCGCCTTTGCTTACCTTTATTGAAAACAAATTGCCTAAGCTGACGATCGATTTGTTCTCCTGTGATCGATCAGCAGAGTTCCTGATTCCCTGGATCAAACAGCTGGGAACATTTGCCACAAATGATCACAAACAGAAAAGTGTTACAAAGATCTTGCACTGCTGGGGAGGTGGGATAAAGCCTGCTATAGAAATCAAAGGATGCTCAGTATAGTAAAACTCATTCAAAATGGCAATAAGAGTTGAATAAAAAATGCAGTAAGTATCTAATACTATAGCACTGGTTTATTAAAAAAACAAACACATGTAGAACATTGTTGGATTGCTCCTTTAAAATTAGGCAAAGTTACAGCACCTCTTCTTTCCACAAAAATATCGGAGGTACCCATCACATTTGGAGTAGGGGGTTCAAGGACAATACCCAGGCACATAGTAAAATAAATGAAATGGTAAATAATAAATATATATCGATTTGTATCAAACTTGACCAATGTGTCTGGTACATTTGTTAAATAAGTTTCCACTTTTCAGAGGAATAGTCCAGCTCTTTCCCTGTAACACACGGTAACGCTTATTAATATTATTATCGCTTATTTGTGAAGCGCCAACATATTCCGCAGGGCGGTACAATGGGGTAAATAATGATGTATATTAAACAAACGGTTACATACAGGTGAGGGCACACATGCACAAACAGATGCAAAGAGGCCCTGTCACTGAGAGCTTACAGTCTAGAGCAGGGGTGCGCAAACTGGGGGGGGGCGCGGGCGGTCACAGAGGTGGCACGCTCTTCCCCAAGGCATTTAAATTAAATGCCAGGGGACCGTGCGAGGCCTCTGTAACTCACTTACCGTGATTCAGCCGAGTTCGGGCTGCGCGTTGCCATGGCAACACAGCATCAAATGATGCCGCATGGTCACATGACGTCGGCACACAGGTAAGGGGGGGGGGGCGGGCACAGCACCAGAAGTGTGCACACCCCTGGAATGAGGGACAATGTTGAAACAAAAAGGTACGGCGGCTGCCCGCTGTAAGAGAAGGCTCAGGTTAGAATATGGCCCAGCTGTCAGCTGAAGCCATTCAGGCTTTGCCATTGTAACACATTGCATTGTAGGCCTTTCTGGGAGCTAAAGGGTTACAGTATGTGGCCAAATAAGCATGTAACTCACCTTTAACTGCAGAGATTCAGGCCTTTCTGGGAGCTAAAGGGTTACAGTATGTGGCCAAATAAGCATGTAACTCACCTTTAACTGCAGAGATTCGTCTAACCGTCCCTCCCCCCCAATAGTTTGATTCTAAAAACAGTTTTAAAAAAAAGAGCCGTTCTCATCAGATATTCCATAAATACTTCGCATTTTAAATGTTTTTAATACAATTGCAGTGCACACGCGCCTTTTCTTTCCAATTTTTTGCTTCAATGCATAAATTCCCACAGCAAAGTGTTCAGCTCTGTGTTCTTCACTGATAGTTCATTACCCTTGGAGTGTATGGAAAGTGTGAGGGGTATTAATAGGGTCGCTCCGCTCTTAGCGTTGTGATGTTCCGAGGCTCCTGGGAACCGGCGGGCAGAGCAATTTGCAAATCCAAAAAGAGAGGTGCTCCATTTTAATGGCTGGAAATATTATCACTAATCCTTTGTCTGCTGAAGAGGTTTCACTCGTTCAGTGCCGGAGAGCATTGAGTTCCAGTGTTTCCAGGCAGTGTCCTCGCCAAGGGGCAGATCCAGGGAGCCCTGTTAAATCAGGGCCACCAAAATCGGGTATCCACACAGCGAAATATATGCTAAGGCTGCGCTTATAGTGCCGGTGACAGTGACGGCGCGTCAAAACAAATGCATTACCGCCATCGCGTGCGCTTATAGTAAGCGCGACGGCTTGGTCGCGACAGCTGGCCGTCATCTCCATTTGATTTTTCCAGCGACCGCAGCGTGACGTCACCGTCGCCAGAAGCGTAGCCTAAAACAGCGGCCGTTAGCGATCTCATTAGCATAGGTGTAACGCCATGTGAAGGAAAGAAGGGTGGGGGGGCCGTGTTGGTCCTTTCTTCCATGTAGTAACAAAGGAGGGAGAGGGGCGTGGGTGGTATGACACCTTTTATTGGACCAACACGTAGTTGATATGTTACCAGCTTTCCAACCTCTCAGGTTCTGGGTACCTGATGAAGGATCCGAAGAGGTTGGAAAGCTTGTAACATATCAACTACTTGTTGGTCCAATACAAGGTATCATACCACACACTCTCTCTCCCTCCTTTGTTACGCTATGTGCTTGCCTGTCTTATCCAAAGGTGGCGTTACTTCCACGCAGACCCTGAATAGGTGTCTAACTAAAGTTAAAAAGGAGAAGACAATGCGGCAAGATTGAATGTATCCTTTTCATGGGAAGTCCATGGCACTCCACCTGCTAACTCCTGGTATAATAGAGATTGGCAGTTGGTGGCTATGGAGAAGTTTACAGCTGTAAACAAGAAGAAACCATGGAAATACTTTAGTATATGGGAACTCTTTAGTAAAAACACTCGGACAATAGCCAATTCTTTAAACCAGGATCCCTATAAAATATGTTTTTCTTAGAAATCACATAAAGACTGGGGATTCCCCTGGCCAAGAACCTCTACACAAACAAGGAATGTGACCTAATGGTACTTTAATGCTCAATGTAAAATTAAATTCAAATCAGGGCCGGCCTTACTGTAAGCCGAGCACGGCGACTGCCGGGGGGCCCGTGCTTTTGGGGGCCCCGCGCTCCCTCCTCTCATCGGCGCTGGGATCCAACTTCCACCCGACCGGAGTGGGGAGCTGGAGGAGGGAGCCCGGGGCCCCCAGAGCAGCAGAAAGAGGTAGGTGTCCGCGTGCGCGCTCTGTGAGAGTGTTCTTAGCTTTTCCGGAGCGGGCTGCCTCCTGTAGCATTGCGTTGCCATGGTGACCGATGTGAAATAACGCCACTGTGTGCCCTGGCAATGTGACATCACATGCCTGCCGCGTCATGTTGCCATAACAACGTGATGTAATATTACGTCACGGGGTCATCACGTCACGACGCTGCTGTAGGAGGTCTGCTCTCCAAGGTAAGTCCCTTAACATTTTTGTTACAGGGGGGGGAGGGGAGTCCTGCTGCCAGCGTGCCGCTTGGGTGGCGGTAAATATAGTGCAGTTGATGCTGGCTGTGCCATATAATTCATTATGAAAATGTATTCTAAATTAGCCATTATCAAGGAGCCGACATGGGTGGAAAATGTGTGAAAATGTCGAGTTGTCAGTCTCTCGCCCATAAACCTGTCCAGCTTTATCATTACATCACAAATCATAACGCAAACACCGAACCTCTTCCAAAAAGAGATCTGTCTATTTAAAAACTCGTAAACCTCTAAATTCCAAATAATGCTCATCACATGAGATAAATCACAGGCATTTAGTGCCCCCGGGCACAGGAACTTTATTCTTTTTTTTAGGGTAAAATACCTTAGAAAAAGCGCTGGGTAGAAGTGGCATTTTTGGCAGAATGGGCTACAAAGCAACACACAAGTGTGGCGGGTTTGTCTCATTTGCATGTCAATTACCCAGAATCCCTGGCTGCAGCAGAAGCACTGCATGTTGGGAGATAATGGGGGAAGGCAGGGCTGCAGACCTGTCTGAGACGTGAATGTGCTCACGCGTGAGATTTTTTATTTCCTGTGGGTTTTTGTAGGTGTGCATTTTGATCCAACGTGCACATTTTACTTCTCACACACTTTAGTCTCCCATTCCCCGCTCCAGTGTGTAATATCTCGGGTATCCTCCGAATCAGTGATAGTAATAACATTTCTGTTGGTTTTGGCATAAGGGAAGATGCAGCAGCCGAGCCTCCATCAGATCAGGCTGCATTACAGAGCTGCGGAACATTCCTTATAATTAATGCATCTAATGTGCACACCGCAGTGTGACAGCATTTTAGCCTCTCGCAGTGTGGGGCCTTAGCACGCCACTGCACTGTTTGCTTTTAATACTGTAATTGTTACTTACTGCCTAGACATGTAACGCAGCCAGGGCACAGCAACAATGTCCAGAGGGTTCCGGGGCTCAGGCACAACAAAAAGCCCTGTACCAAATGTAGGAACGAATAACAAAGTCCAGAACCTCCTTTCAAAAGATATATGTTGTGCACATAAAGTAACTGTCTTGTGGGACGAAGAGTGTCTAAAAAAAAACACATATTGATATTGATCATATTGACTCCAGGTACAGTATATCAAAGACTGAGCCACTAATTGATCCACCTGTGCTGAAGCAGGGATGTCCATAAACCCTGACCTGTTGGTGGCCCTTGAGGACTGTAGTTGACCAGTCGAAGACTGAGCCACTGATTGAGCCACCTGTGCCGAAGCAGAGATATCCTGAAAGCCTGACCTGTTGGTGGCCCTTGAGGACTGTAGTGGCACACCTCTGCTTTAACCCTTTGCAGCCAGGCTGGTGCAAAAACACATTGGTGTTGCTAGCTCCTCAACACAAGTGGGAAAAAATGGCACAATAAACACCTGCCGCATTGTAAGGATTAACAAATGTAACACGTAGCTCAAGGTGGTATCAAAGGGGGCAACTCTGTTCCAGAGTGTCCATTACCCATCCTTGTAGCCTGTCGGTCCTTGGGGGTGCAGAATCCGCTGTGATAGAGGTCAAAGCTACAGAGGGGTAGAGCTGCGGCATATTACCAGTAAACAGCTAAATATGACAGATAATGATGCAGACGGGGCTCCCATAACAAAGTGTTCAGTGGATCGCGGGACCACAGGAGAGAGAAAAGAACGCACCTACGCGTTTCACACACATTGGCTCCATGTAGATGACATGGCTCTTACACATAATTCATCACTAGCTCTACTCTTGGTGGAGAGGAAATAAGGGGAAGGGACAGTAAAGGGACTTGGGGCAGTCAGTTAGAAGCCGCAGAGGTCACAGAGACTTGGCCTTTCCGAACTCCCGGTTGGTTCTTCCTCTCCACCGTTGGAGTTTTGGAAAAGCGCGTAGGATCAGGGTTGGATCTGTGTATGCGCCCCACAAGACACTGAGATAGGTAGATAGATGAGATTCCGGGTTATACGTTTGGAACTGTAGCAGAGTCCCTAACATACAGCTGATCCCCGTTGGGTATGGAACAGGGTTGTGAAATGAAAGGTCCCGGAAGTGACAGAACGTAATTGTTGGATTGTCAGTGCAATCAGCACCTGTAATCCCCTTTCCAGACCCACCCAACACCTCCAAAAAGGATATCTGAGGAGTTGATAACCGATATGAATAAATACCATTATATAGTGTATATATATAACACCTTGTGTGGCAGAACAATGCGTTTGTACTCTCTTGCCCTAAACTCTAAAATTCCTTAATTTGTTTCAGGTTTAACGGATTATAAAAAAAAACAAGGTTATTTTGTTGACAAATGGTTGAATGGGAGAAATTGAGTGGTATTGGTCGCGAAATCCCAGGGGGACACCCCCCCCCACCGGGACCCCCCCCCCCCCGCCGGGGACACCCCCCACCCCCCCACTCCCAAAATGCTGAATATTTTTGAGAATAAATTATTTTCCTGTACACATCCTTGGAGGGATTGATCCTTTAACAAAAGGCTGGGCAACTCCAGTCCTCAATGGCCACCAACAGGTCAGGTTTTCAGGATATCCCTGCATCAGCACAGGTGGCTCAAAGACTGCCATCTGTGCTGAAGCAGGGATATCCGTATTCCCTGACCGGCTGGGGGCCCTTGAGGATTGAAGTTGACCAGCCAAAGACTGAGCCACTGATTGAGCCACCTGTGCTGAAGCGGGGAAAACCTGACCTGTTGGTGAACCTTCAGGACTGGAGTTGCACACCCCTGCTTTAACCCTTTGCAGCCAGAGTGGTGCAAAAAAACACACATTTGTGCTGGTTTGGCAGCAAAGGGGGCTTTGACAACCTTTAATCACTACCATTGCACAGCATTGTGCCGCTGGTGATTCCAGCAGTGAAGCGGTTAATAGGATGCGTTGCCGCTATCAGAGCCATCGCGCAGCAGCTCTGGTGCGCGCTGTGGAAATATCTCCATATGGCGGATTCACCATGTCACTGATCCTAAGCTCTTTCAAACCCAATCATTTATTCACTGGATAGGCTTAGTCCTATTAAAATGAGATTACTGTAATTAAATTAGAGACGATGTTCGGCTCCTGATAAAAGGCGATTGCCGGGATGTTATTTTTAAGGACACTCGTAATGTTCGTGACGAGCGGCGTAGACATCACGGTGCTGAGGTGGCGCTGAAAGGGACGTGTCAGCCACTGTGCCTCGTTTGCAATTAGAACGGAGTTGACCAGCTAAGCCTGGGGTGACGTGCAAACATCTGTAACTCTCTGGGGTCCAATTAGGAAGCCCCAGCAATAAGTTAATGCTAAAGGGGTCGGTTACATTGCTCAAGTGTATGGGCAGAATAATGTTACCATGCATTCCCAGTGCTGAATCTGCACATTGCTGGTGTGACCCCCAGGGTGCGAACAGTGCACATCTGTAATCCACGGGGAGCTGCGGGAGTAAAGAGGGGAGCTGCGGGAGTAAAGAGGGGAGCTGCGGGAGTAAAGAGGGGAGCTGCAGGAGTAAAGAGGGGGGAGCTGCAGGGGTAAAGAGGGGAGCTGCGGGAGTAAAGAGGGGAGCTGCGGGAGTAAAGGGGGGAGCTGCGGGAGTAAAGAGGGGAGCTGCGGGAGTAAAGAGGGGAGCTGCGGGAGTAAAGAGGGGAGCTGCGGGGGTAAAGATGGGAGCTGCGGGAGTAAAGAGGGGGGAGCTGCGGGAGTAAAGAGGGGAGCTGCGGGAGTAAAGGGGGGAGCTGCGGGAGTAAAGAGGGGAGCTGCGGGAGTAAAGAGGGGAGCTGCGGGAGTAAAGAGGGGAGCTGCGGGAGTAAAGAGGGGAGCTGCGGGAGTAAAGAGGGGGGAGCTGCGGGAGTAAAGGGGGGAGCTGCGGGAGTAAAGAGGGGAGCTGCGGGAGTAACGAGGGGAGCTGCGGGAGTAACGAGGGGTGCTGCGGGAGTAACGAGGGGAGCTGCGGGAGTAAAGAGGGGAGCTGCGGGAGTAAAGAGGGGGGAGCTGCAGGAGTAAAGAGGGGAGCTGCGGGAGTAAAGAGGGGAGCTGCAGGAGTAAAGAGGGGAGCTGCTGGAGTAAAGAGGGGAGCTGCAGGAGTAAAGAGGGGAGCTGCGGGAGTAAAGAGGGGGGAGCTGCGGGAGTAAAGAGGGGAGCTGCGGGAGTAACGAGGGGAGCTGCGGGAGTAACGAGGGGAGCTGCGGGAGTAACGAGGGGAGCTGCGGGATTAAGGAGGGGAGCTGCGGGAGGCTGGGGTTGGAATGGACTGAGTCTCACATTCACTAAGCCACACAGGGGTCTCCAGTCCTCAGAGCCGCACACAGGCCGGCTTTTATGGATATCCCTGCTTCAGCACAGATGGCCCAGTCAAGCACTGGGCCACTGATTGAGCCACCTGTGCTGAAGCAGGGATATCCATAAAAGCCGGCCCGTGTGCGGCTCTGAGGACTGGTTTGGAGACCCCTGCGAGGGGTGCTGATTTTCAGCCCTCCCTAACTAAAAAGTTAGGTTGTGCTAAAGCTTTGCCTCATTTAGTGAACATGGGCCTGAATCAGGCACAGGAGGCTGAGGACGAATAGGGACCAAGGCCCGAATTACAGATCCGTTCCCCAAAACCGTATCCAATGAACGTGCCCCTGCTCTGAGTGGGAAAGGGTTAAGTCCCTTCGTGGCCCCTGCACCTGTTCTTTCTGTCCAGGTGATCCTCGGCGAGGATAAAAAGCCCCTTTCACTTCCAGCATTTAGAGCAATTAAATCATCTCCCCGAGATAAGGATCCTTCACATTCGTATCTGATTTACAAGGAGGTTCCCTCAAGGTGCAAATGGCAGACATTAAAAAGGCATTCAGCAGCAGCACAATGTGAGCGGAGACCGGGGGATAAGAGATTTAAAGGGCTCCTTCTCTGCCGCAAACTCTTTCCCCAACGTGCAGGCGCCACGGAGACTTACTGGGGGTCATTCACTAATACACCAGCCCCTGGGTTATTAGCGTAAAGGCATCGCGTAGGTTGGACTTGATGGACGCGCGTCTTTTTTTCCACCTCATCTACTATGTAACTATGGAAGTGGAAGTTTTCCTTTGATGAAGCTGGTGTCGCCCCTTTGCGTCGGGTTTGCCCGCAGTTTGTAGTTCAGCGGCGTTCAGTAAATGTACATATGATTTTATTTATTCGGCGCCTTGGTGTACACAGCGCTTTGCAATGGAAATACAGTACAAAGAATGGGGAAAAGCGCGACAGGTAAATGACCACATAGAGGGAGACCCTGCCCCGCTGAGCTAACCATACCCCCCCAATGTCCTAACCATACCCCCCAATGTCCTAACCATACCCCCCAATGTCCTAACCATACCCCCCCAATGTCCTAACCATACCCCCCAATGTCCTAACCATATCCCCCCAATGTCCTAACCATACCCCCCCAATGTCCTAACCATACCCCCCCCCCCAATGTCCTAACAATACCCCCCCCCCAATGTCCTAACCATACCCCCCCAATGTCCTAACCATACCCCCCAATGTCCTAACCATACCCCCCCAATGTCCTAACCATACCCCCCAATATCCTAACCATACCCCCCCAATGTCCTAACCATACCCCCCCAATGTCCTAACCATACCCCCCAATGTCCTAACCATACCCCCCCAATGTCCTAACCATACCCCCCAATGTCCTAACCATACCCCCCCAATGTCTTAACCATACCCCCCAATGTCCTAACCATACCTCCCCAATGTCCTAACCATACCCCCCCCCCAATTTCCTAACCGATACCCCCCCAATATCCTAACCGATACACCCCTCAATGTCCCAACCAAATACCCCCGCCCCTCACCCCCAATGTCACCCAGAAGAAGCATTATTTATAATATCACCATCTGGGGTCATTTACCAAAGTCTGCAAAACGTGAACAGAAACAGTCCAAATTCATCGAGGAATAGGGAACTGGAGCTGTTAAAGAGGGGAACAGAATATTGTCTGTGACACATGCGGGCTGCTTTTTACACCAGTTCTGCCGCTGGTAGAAGTTGGAAAATACTAGTCCGCTTTAGTGATTACATAGTAACTACTGCAGGGGTGGGCAACGCCAGGCCTCAGAGCCAACAGGTTAGGTTTTCAGGATCTCTCTGCTTCAGCACAGGTGGACTGCACCACCTGTGCTGAAGCAGAGATATCCTGAAACCCTGACCTGTTGGTGGCCCTTGAGGACTGGAGTTTCCCACCCCTGTACTACGGCAGCAGCTGTGTCCATAGTTAATGAGTGGGCGTAAGCATGCCACGTATTTCACATTTGCCACCGAGCCAGCACACAACGTGGATTCACGCTAACAACATTAACGTCACAGCAGCATTTCTGCACCCGTGTGTTAGGAATCCGTGTGCAACGGTTTTTCTGCCCGAGTAAAATCCGAGCGGTTTCTTCAAGATGTTCCTTATTTATTTGTGCAATTAGCAAAGAAGTCACGTACACGCTTATTTAGGATTTAAAAAAAGAAAAAGAAAGACGTGGGTGTTTTTTCCCCCCTCATGGTGTCTCTATCCAACGCGTGCGGCAATTAATGTGGAAATAAAGAGCAGAGTAAAATAATGAGGGCTCCTATGAGGAGCTCAGCTGGGGGACAGCAGGTTAATTGCATAGGTTCTGCATATGTGCCTGATTAGGGTGTCAGTAACCAGCTTTGACAAGTGAACTTTGCCCCTGGAAAACAATGTTAAATGCCTCCAAACCACCATTTATTATGCGCACAATATTGAAAGATTTAAGCTGCACGGAAAGGCTTGATGCAGTATGAAAGAGGACAAGGCACTGCTTTCATCCAGGCGCTTCCCTTTGAAAGGGGTTCTGGCTTGTTCGTTTCATTGAATTTTGCTGTGTTTTGCGGTTGCAGGTAGCTCAAAAGTTGCTTGCAGGCTGAAAAAGCAATGTGTCAAGGAACCGGACCATTGCACAGGGGTTAAATGGTGTGAATCGTGTGCTAGATGGGGAGGTAAAGCCTTAGAATGTGTAGGATAATGTGTTACAGGCTCCATTAGAAATAAGCCCATTCATCCCTTTGCAATGTTACCAGCCCAAGTCCAGATTTAAATGGCCTTTTAATTGGGATTTGAGATTTAAAAACTCGGACGGTGGGAGTCTCACCTGGGAGCATCCTCCAAATTAAAAAGGGGAAAAAACAGGTGTCTAAAGCCGATTCCAAGTAGAAAACCTGGACTGGCCGTTCTTGGAGAGATCCGGAGCAAATTCGATTTCCTTAAACGCAAGGAGGACAATTGTGTGATTCACACTTTCCCATAGTTATCACATAGGGTCGCCAGGTGGCGTCTCCGAAAATACTGGACTCAATGGTGAAAGGTTCGTCAGGTCACTATGTCCAGGGAGGAAAATACCGGACTCCTACATGTCCAGTATTACAGCACCTCTCATTTTTTACTGGACAGAGTATCCAAATACAGGACAGTCCAGTTCAATAACGGACACCTTGAAACCCTATTATCACAGGTTTGGGGAACACTCCCCCCCCCATATGTATTAAGGTACACAGATGTTCTTTCTCCTATAAAATGGACCTTTGAATAAGTTTGATCTATTCTCTATTCAGTGGGGTCTAAATATCAAGACACAAGTGTTGCAATTCTAAGGGCGAAACATATGCACCATATGTATCAAAGGGAAACATCTCATTGAAGGCAATATGATTTTTATGTTTGATATTCTGTACCTGGAACATTGTCTGTCTGTCTTGATATAGGGGCAAATGTGCCGGGCTCTTACGAGCTGGACCCAGATATAATTCTGGGAATCCACATAAAATACCTTTTTAAGGAAGCATACAAAGTTCTCACCCTTTGGGTCTCCTCTGTGCAGTTTTTAGAGGTCACTGTAATTACCTGGCATTGCCAGTGAAGACTGAAAGGGGTTAATCTGTGCCAATTTTGGCCAATTATCTTTTCAATCCAAATGGGAAGCCAGGCAGTACGGCTGCCATATTGCTTGAAGCGAGGAAGATGGAGAAAGAATACACAACATCAGAATAAGCGGACATCTGCTATCAGACACTACAAGCTGTTGTTATATTATTTCCAAACAGGGACAAGCCAAAGGGCCAGAAAAAGCTGACTGGCTGAAAACGTGGAACAGCGAGGGGGACATGCTCGTTATACATCACAGGGGGGCGTTTATTTAAGGGTCTCCTGGCTGCAAAACCTGCTTTCAGTGGGATTCCTTTTCTCAGGTGCGTTTTTTTCATTCTAGTTTTGCTGCTTTTAGTAAACTGTGGCCCCCTGCAGACGCACTTACCAGAACACCTTCCTACTGTCTCTGTACGTTCCTTCTACTTACCAGTTAGATTGTAAGCTCTTCGGGGCAGGGACTCCTTTTCCTAAATGTTACTTTAATGTCTGAAGCGTTTCTTCCCATTATGTGTTATTTGTAGTATTTGTTATTTATATGATTATGTCACGTGTATTACTGCTGTGAAGCGCTATGTACATGAATGGCGCTATATAAATAAAGATATACATACATACATATAGAGAGAATGGCAGCACAGACTGAAGAAAAGGTCTCAGCAGAGGCAGACGTGGGGCACGGTAACGGGTAAATAGTTACAGTCTGTAAGAATCCCTAGAGATCCAATATATACCGACACAGCACAAGAGATAATCACAAAAAGTGGTTTATTGGGTCCAAAAAGCACACATATGCCAATACATACAAACAGACACGTGTGTAACAATAAAAAATGCCAGGCTTTGTACATGGGGGGAAATTGTCAGTTCGTAAGTTATTGTATATTTGTACATACAGCTCAACCCTGTTACAACGCGATCCGTTACAACGCGAATCCGCTTATAACGCGATGCAAGCGTGGCTCCCAATTTTCATATTTATGAAAACTTTACAACACGATTATTGGTATCTTAAATATGCATACACTTGTACATTATTTCTAACGCGATCTGCTTATAGCGCGATGGGATTCTTTGGACCCCAAGCACAGCGTTATAAGGGGGTTGAGCTGTATACATTTTTCTTTGGTTAGGTAAGTTTTATTTCTACAGCAACCTCGCTCGCGAGCCCAATCCATTCCAACGTGAGGGGAAAGCGCCAGCGGTCGACTTTCGGCATCATTAACCCCTTGAGTAATGGAGGAAAGTGCAGGCCATTGGCCTCTCCATCTTTGAAATATACCGTAATGCCGTCTTCTCGTATAAATCCTATCACTAAAAAAAAAGATTCGGTGCGCTGCTAAATGTAAAAAACCCCATCAAAGTCATGTTAAACAAACAGGTCTGGTCTGACCAGGCAAAAAAATCACGGTATAAATATGTTTGTGATGTAGGTAAGGTAAAGGGGTGCTACCTTTTTGCCCACATTTCAGCCTTTATTCAAAACATTGCTTTGTGCAGCTTTTTTATCTCCATTCTTGTATTCCTGTTACCACTAAAATTATTTCTGTACTTTTATTATTTCAGATCTTTATGGCATTGGGCAATTGTGAATAGAAGTGCTAGCCAGCTACCCATACTAATACATCTATACCGTCTAACTCAAGATAAGCCAACTCCAGTCCTCAAAGGCCACCAACAGGTCAGGCATTAAGGGTATCTCTGCGTCAGCACAGGTGGCTCAATCAGCGGCTCAGTCTTTGCAAGGCGGCATGCTGGCAGCGGGGCCAACCTTTAAAAAATTTAAGGGACTTACCTTGACAAGCGGCCCTCCTCTGGCAGTGTCACCATGTCATGACGTCATGCCGGCACGCCGGCACGTCGCAAAGCATCATCATATGATGTTGCGTCATCATATAACATTGTTTGCCATGGCAACGCGACGCTACAGGAGGTGGCCCACTCCCGAAAAGGTAAGACCACTCTCACAAACGAACAGAGACGCACGGGGATGCACACACAAAGACACACACCTCTCTCTGCCGGTACAGGGGGCCCGGCCCTCCTCTCCTTCTCCCTCCTCTCCTTCTCCCTCCTCTCCTTCTCCCTCCTCTCCTTCTCCCTTCTCTCCTTCTCCCTCCTCTCCTTCTCCCTCCTTCTGTGAGTGCCGGGATCCAACTTCCGCCTGACCGGAGGGGGGAACTCTTTTGGATTGAAGCCACTGCCCCAAGTATAGAGGTCTGGTTGACTCCTCGAGAAAGGGACACGTGTATGATGGAGAGGCTCACTCATGTAAGGTTAGACACAATGGGAACATGGGAAAGTGTCTGGGAACTATGGCACCGGTTTAAGACACCATTGATACCTTGAGTGACGAGATTAGCCAAGAGAGACGCAGAGTACATGGGCACACGTAGCCAGGTGGGGAATTCGCAACAGTATCCTGCTCACTAGACAGAGGAACATAAAAAAATAAATAAATAATATGAACTAGGATGAGGGTAGTAACAGAAGCCACATCCGCACACCTGTCCCTCTCCTGGCTGGATAAAGTTACCTTGGAAGTGTGCTTGCCAAATGTATTATTTATGTTGTGTACCGTTAATTATTATCTTTTTTCTGTAACTCCACGTGTATTCATTTATATGATGTCCTTTAATGATCTATTGGTTTCTTATCGTTTTATCTATAGTGTCTGGCTCCTGTCTTGTTTGCAATGTAATAGTATCTTCGGTTCAGATGGACTTGGGGTAATACCTTGTAACATGAAGGCGTTGCTGTCTTCCTTGTGATTCCTGTACGGACATTAAAAATACCTTTAATAAACCAAGAATTTACACACACAAAAAAATATCTTATTTCTTAGCAATGTGTTACTGGCCCCTGGCAGAAAAATGGTTAGGGGACCTCTATAACTCACTTGCTAGGAAGCCCCTCAGCCTAGATGGACGAAGGAACTAAAGTGTACCTATTTTCTTTGACCAAATATCACAAGGTCAGTAAATAATACACAAATTAAGGACGCACAATTTAACAGTGTACAATTAATTACTGTCATAATAAGCCATCTTTTCCCGTTCAAGCTGTCGTTAAAAAAAAAAATCCCTTTATTATGTGCATCAATACAATCCACACAATGATAAGTAATTAGCTAAGTTGCAGATTGATCCGTTCTCCTGTGATTGATCGATCGAAGATTTGGCTCGGGGGTTCACTAAATGGCTGTCAGTGCAGCAGAAGAGGACCAAAGAGGCAAAGTTCTGTGGGGAAGATCATGTGACCAGGCAGTCACTAGATACAATTAGTGCACTGCTAGTGTGGGCAGAGCTCAAACAGGGGTGTGCCAGAGCCTGTTTCAGAAGAGAAAGAGATATGTGACTTTGTAAATGGTTGCTATAGAAACAAAAAATGCTTGTTACATTATAATGCATTAAAAATGTAATTCAGAGTTGTTTAAAAAAAATGCTACAAGTATTTTCTCATAGTACAAAACTGATTTATTAAAAAAATACAAAAAAAAAAACACATGTAGGATATTGCTTGGCCTGCTGCTTTAATGAATGTCTGCTGGTGATCTAGAAAGTGTCTCTGTTGGCGCTTCCTAGTACTTTAATATATTTATTATTAAAGTGATTTCAATATATAGTGATATAAATGAATGTGACAATAATAATAATAATATATATATATATATACACGTGCAAATAAAAGTGCAATGGCACACTCTAATAGACAGTGAATAAATATACACAACCAGTAACAATGAAAGTGTAATAAGGCACTGTGAATAGACAAAAAGAAAAATCCCCCCAAAAAGTATTGTCTCTATGGTCCCAAACATGTAGAATCTCCGTGTTTTACGGGAGCAGTGGATGTAGTCCCAATAAGTGGGAGAGAAGAAAACAAGAAGAATCAATCGCACAATATCGTCACACTAGGTATGTGGTCTGCTAAAGAGCTAGCAGGTTTGAAACATTCAGAGAACTGTCATCCAAGTTGTTTGATCTTCGAATTTGTTTCATTTTTTTAAATAGTTGAAGTCTCTTTAGGCCCAAACCATGCTGGTTAGAGCTGGTAAGGAGATTACAGGCCTATGGATTTGCAGGAAAGGAACCAGGCCTCGGGGCCTCCAAAACTAATCCAGACAAAGGATAACAGAGGCCTAATTAATTCTCATGTCCTGGAATCTGATAAGTGTTCAGTACACAGGCCGTCCTTCAGGACTTAATGAGTTTAATCGACTGCACTTGATGATTTTATTTGAAACCCTGCGCCACAAATTAAACTATTAAAAATGCAGTTGAACTTGATTGGCATCTGTAATCCGAACAAAGCAACTTTAATCCCCTGTTAGTGGGTAAAATCAGGCTGTGTGTAAAACTATTTTTAAAAAAAATAAAAAAGTTAATGCAATGAGCTGGGATGAGTAGGTGAGAGGCTAAAATGCTCCTAACATTAAAATTAAACAGCCAATGTGGGCCTGACCTACTGCAATCAAAGTTACTCCATTTCGTCTTCAGGCCGCCAGAGGTGTCCCAGGCTATGAAAGTGGAGACAAAAATATGGTCCCCAACTACAGGTCAAAGTCGTGGAAAAATGTGTCCACCCAATTAAGTGATAACTATACCAGGCCATTTTTTAAAACTTTTTTTAACTTTTAAAAAAAAATGTATTTAATTAACTGGCGCCCGGCCAGAGTCATCGCGGGCTGCACAGAGAGGCGGCCTGCGGGCCAACACATAGAGGTGGCCCGCGGGCTGCACAGAGAGGCGGCCCGCGGGCCAACATAGAGAGGCGGCCCGCGGTCCGCACAGAGAGGCGGCCCGCGGGCCGCACAGAGAGGCGGGCCGCACAGAGAGGCGGCCCGCGGGCCGCACAGAGAGGCAGCCCGCGGGCCGTATGTTGTGCAGGCCTGTTCTAGTCCATTCATTAATATGGCCTGTTACATTAACATCACCTGACTTATTATTCAGACTAGACACTTAGCACATATATGTATTAGAGCATTATTGCCACAATACTATCAGAGGCTCTTATAGTGCTACGTTCTAGCCAATTTGCATCTTTTATTGCTAATCTGGCTGAGGAGTATTTCGAGTAGTAAGGTGTTTATATTAAGGGATACTGTGTGCTTTTTGTTACCACTTACACAAATCCATCAATTCGTTGTGGACTCCTTAGGTGAAGGGAACTAGTATGCATCAAGTTTCCCTAGCAGTCAGCTTGGAATCACACAAGTGTTTGCTATACCCAGTAATTGGACTACTGACCAATTAAGTGCGTATTTGGTATTAGTTTCCTGCCTTAATCTGGGACTAAAAGAGACTGCATGTGGTGCGGGCATCACAATATATGTATATATGTGTGTGTGTTATATTTCATCCAGTACAGCGTTAAACAATGTCGGTAAGAAAGACAACTTAACCGATGAGCCCCGGCACAGTTGGGATCACAGCTCCCTTCACCGATGAAGGCCTGTAAGATGAGAGATCACATGAATAAATCAAAAGTAATTTGTAACATAAATAAATAAAAACATTTTGAACCTGTTAACCCTCCACAGCCAGAGCGCCCAGAAGTGCGCTGGTTACAATGTCAGTCAAGGGTTTCGGGTTTAAGGTGGACTATATATGGGTAATTTCACACGCCACTGGAAGATGCAAAAACCATGAATTACCATAGGAGTGTTTCAAGGTGAAGTACCATTTTTCTCTCTCCAAATCCCACATAAAATAAGTTATCTGTATGCAGCTTTTTACCACCTGCTGCTAATTCCATCAGGACCCGCACCCCGGGGAATGGATCACTCTAGATTGTCTATGCCTATCCAGGCATGTCATGCAGCAGTCAATCTGAGCAGTCAGCTCCTGGCACAGGGAGGGGACGGATGCAAACAAAAAAACAAGCGCCTTGTGGAATAAGCCTCCTTCTAACAGAGCATCTGCAAAGGTGAGACGTGGCAATGTTACCGAAATATAATACTTTATGTGCACTAGAGAGAAGCTTTTTGAATGAACAGATATTTTATTCCCCAGATTTGCTGATGCAACGGTAAGTAAGATGGATGCACCCTAATCAAAAAGATGCCATTCTCTATATATTCACTTTTATTATACTGTCCTGTTTGCTCTTGCTAAAGGACACAGATCTTCTGGTGCTCTGTGTTATATCTTGAGCTTGCAGAATCCGCAGTGCAAAAGAACCAAGTAAAGCAGCCGGTTCCCAGATAACCGATACTAACATCCAGGGAGCAATGATGCTGCACTGAAACCATTGACCAACGAGAAACCCCGTCTCGTGCAAAAAAAATGTATCACATATTAAAAAGCTGGAGCACTGACTTTGCACGAGGAGGGGCAAAGAACACACCAAGGTTATGAACGATGCAAGTCAATAATTCTGTAACTAAATTGTTCTTCTAGCCCTTTGAAAGAGCGCTCCCTTACACTCCTGCAGGCCCTTCTCAAAATCTCCTTGGACTTTTCTAAATTGGAGAAAGTCCATTTAAAACCCCCTGCTGCCCAGGAGAGAACATGCTAGATAGAATGAGATGAACCAGTCACTGCCCTCACTTTGGAGAAAGTAGCCAATAAAGCAGAGGATTCTGGGACGGAAATAGTAACCACAAAGGCTTTCGGATAAAGTGTCAATACTTCAATAATCTAAAATTATGTTATAAATTCATATGATTATTTTTTTAATGTTTTACATTTAGATTAGGTTGGTAGTAGTCATTTAGCATTCTCATATGCAGATGTAGCTAACCTTATTGTAGCCAGCCACAGCAACACAGGATTAATGCTGCAGGGTGTCCGATTCAGCCCCAGACTTTAAACTTTAAACCACCAGTTAGCCCAGCTGGAGTGTCTACTTGCACCCCATACGGAGGTAAGTATCTCCGGAAGCAGGGGGTCCCTGCAGCTTAAATGAATGGGGTTCAGCTCCAGAGACCCCCTGCTTCCCATCCTATAGGGGAAAAAATGTGCAAAAAAAAAAATCGCCCCTTGGAATTCTCCTTAAAAACAGAAGATGTCACTTAAATTAATGAACCCAGTTTCAAAACCCCTGGTAATGCGGCGATTGGCAGGGAAACGACATTTTGTTTTGCCCGTTGCATTTTATTTAACCGACATGAAATATATTTGTCTTTAGAATGAACCAGTAAATTAAAAAGTTAATGTAAACTCGGAGAGGACGGTGCCACATTTTCTGTACTATGTAGATATTTTTCATTATAGGATGGAAAGATTGCAGTTATTTTTAGTACAAAGTAATCCTACCCTCGGAATGTGATCCACAGCCTCTTTCATTGAAAACGAGGCTTGTGCCTGTTAAATTTGTTTTAATGAATGTTCCTCTGCAAAAGGCGAAGTCTGTAACAGAATTCACAGCCTGATTACAATTAATACAATTACAGAAACCACACTTTACATCGTTTAGATTAAGTTCAGTTAGAAAGTCGTTAAAAATGTAGACATGAAACCAAAACATTTTTAACGAGCCTTGTGCAGAACAATGGCAAAGTTCTACATGTCATAACTATCTAACGAGCGCGTTTTTGCGCCCTCTGTTAATGAGGAGTGGTCTAATTGTGAAGGCAGCACGTACAGCCAAGCCAGGATTAAGGAAGTACAGAGTCAGCATCCTATTTAGGGGAAGCAGTTTCGTCCTTCTGAACTCCGGCTAATTTGTCTCTGGTTTAAACATCATCATAGCTGAAAGAAATATAACTTGTTACAGCCTCTGTGCCAGAAGTGAATTAATATGCAATTACACGCTGTATCTCTTAAATGTTCTATGTAATTAGATGCTGCACCTTTTATATCTTATCAAGAAGAACTCATCCTATTTTGAATGAAATATACTGTATAACAGCTACACTAAATATTTCACTACTCTTGTTGTCATACACAGAAATTACCATATGTACTCTGCTATTTCTTCTCTAACCATCTGTTTATCTCTGCGTATTGTTTGTTTGTTTTTAGCTTCACTGAGGGAATGTTAGTTTCTCGTGTTTTAGAAACAAGGCTGATAATTTATATTTAATCCATGAAGCAAGTCGCTCATTAGAATATCGCGAGGTGCTATAAATCTGGAAGTGTAAATCTTTCCGGAGCTTGCTACGGAACGAATAAAATAACGGGGAGCTATTAACTCTCCCCCGTGCTGGAGAAATCTACCCAATTTATTTAACGTCTTGTTGGGTTTGTTTTTTTGGCCATTTCTTGGTTTCCTGCCCGTCTGGAGAAGTGAGGAAGTTGGTGCGTTTACTGAAACCTTTTTATTTGATTACAAAGACAGAGTGAACATTGTTTCCCTAAAATTGAGCTGACTGGTAGAGATGGGCAAATTTTGGGGGGCGCATTTGGATCCGCAGCGGATCGGCCGGTTCCTTTGGTCATCGGATCAATCTGATCGCGATTCGCGGTTTGCGGGTTTTTGATTAGTGCCGTTAATACACGCAGCCGATTCCGCAGCCCGTGGACAGATCTGCGGATTCAGCCATCCATTGGAAGATTGTCCGCCAACGGATTGCTGAGTCTGCGGATTGGATTCTACAAATCCGTGATTGGATTGGGCCCAATGGCAGATTTTGATGAATCCGCCCCAAATTAAAACTGACCAAATCCTTCCCTGGATTTTACACCACAGAACGGATTTGGGGGGGAAAATGCGAGAAAATCCGGTTAGGGCGGATTCTGCCATCTCTACTGAGGAGGGTTTGTCAAAACAAATGACTTGCCAAGTGTCAATTAACACCGCTCTCCTGTGTGATAATAATCCAGTCCTGGTTTTATATTCCCACTTGTTGGCCATGTAGGGCAGAGGTGTTCAACTCCATTTCCCAAGACCGCCCCTCAACCCCAGCAGGTTCATGGTCAATGGACCATTGATGTAGGGTAAGGTCTGAAGAAAGACTGGACTGGATCGTTATCATACTGTCGAATTGGAACTAGTTGGCAGGTAAGGGTGTCACCTTCTTTTCTAAGACTCTTGGGGCCCGGCTTACTAAGTTGTGATAAACCATAAGACAACCTATGGTGCCGTTTACCCTTGCTTAGTAAATATGGCCCTGACTCTCTTGAACATGTAGGTTACCGTCACTGGACGCTATGTATTAAGCACCCAAATATTCACTCAATTTATCTAAAGGCACAGCCAAAACAAGATGGATTTGCCAAACTTCTTATGCAAATCATTTGTCAGAATTTACAGTCAGAATTGGCAGAAAATGTTGACAGTGGGAAACAAAAAAAGCAAAGTATTTCATTATAATATGTCTGTTGGGCGACTCCTGCTAGCAACACGCCCCAAATCACAAGCTGATGCACACAGGAAAAAGAATATATTTGTGCTGAGAAATGCAGGATGCAAAAAGACCCCTATCCAATAAGCCGTGGAGCTGCTTCCCAGCGCTGGAGAAGATTTTATCCCCATTCATTTGAGAGGAGTTAATCTCTTCTCCAGCGCTGGGAAACAGGTGTATACCATATTCAGTAGTATCAGAAGTATCAGCTTTAGAGCCGCATCCCTGCCAGACTTATCTACTGTACCTCGCTCACCGCTCCACTGCCATTGTGTTGCCGTGCATGCGTGGCCGCCAAGCGTCGATCGCACATGCGCACGAGTGGCTGGCAAGCGCTGATCGTGCGCTTGAAAACCCTAGTAATGACTTAGAAAGGTCTCAACGCTGCCGCCCCCCTTACATCTCAGCCCTCATCCACACCTACACGCCCCCTACGTTCTGCCCACGACATCCGCCTTTCCTCCCACCTTATTACCGCCTCTCACTCCCACCTGCTAGACTTCTCCCGTGCAGCCCTCTCTCTAGCATTCCTTACCCCGCACCATCAGGCTCTCCCCCAGATTTCAGATGTTTTAAAACTCCCTAAATTCTCACCTTTTCAAGGATGCCTGCTTGCCCTACCTCTAACGTCCAACTCCCCTCTCCCTCCAACCTCACTGGGACCAGCTGCGTGGCTGGACCAATCTCCACTCTATGTAACACCCCCCCCCCCCCAAACCTTACTGGCTTCAGCTGTCAGACTGGGCCATATTCTATATTAAGCCACACCTTATCCTACAATGAGCAGCACCGTACCTTCTTGTTTCAGCATTGTCCCTCATTCCTTCTAGATCAGGGTTCTTTGTCGGTTAAGGAACTCTAGAATTAGTTTGTGAAATTCTGGGACACCGCCGGGTCACTGCTGCGTGGGGCACCGCCGCTGGTAGAGTTATCCCAGCTCTCCCCCCTGGCGACTGCGGAACCCGAGTTGAAAATTACTGCTCTAGATTGTAAGCTCTCACGTACAGGGCCCTCACTACCTCTTTGTATCTGTTTGTGCATGTGTGTCCTCAACTGTATGCAACAGTTTGATTTTGTAATATACAGAACTCTGTATCCCCATTGTACCACACTACAGACTGTGTTGGCGCTTCACAAATAAACAATAATAATAATGCCTAGTTATACGGTTTCCATAGATTTTAGTGGGATCAAATGAAGGAAAATCTTCTTGGCACACATCGCAGAATGATCAACATCCTTAAGCTTTCTTGCAACAACGTGGTCAAAAAACAAGAAATGTCAGCCTAGTGAGAATCAGGAATCTGCTGTGCTGACAAGTAGGGCTGTTGCTGCAACAATACACCACCTCATTATATCTACTCATTACTATTTCTAGGACTCGGCCACCCAGCGAAGAAATGTCCCTTTCCCCAGCCTAGAACATGAACATGTGCCTAGAACATGAAATGAGATGAATCCAATCTGCATGGGGAGGAACTGGAGATTAAGCTCTCTCAGTCTGACTTTTACCTCTATTACAAGCACACTTGACATTTCAACGGGTATTAAACCCAGGGATACAGTGACACACGGCGTGGAAATCTGTCACAGTCCTGAAGGGAGGGGGGATGTCCAACAGAACTGTGTTTTCTTTTAAAGAATGTTTCACATATTGCATTTTACACTCTCCCTCCAATATCTCACTGGCTTGTGTAAACCAGTCCTGGTTGAGTCTTACAGACACATAGTAGCTCTATTATAAGAGCGCTGCAGGGCAGGGCCGGCTGTACATTTTGCGGGGCTTTTGCGGGACCTCTTACCTTATTCAACACGGCATCTCCTCTTCCAGCAACTCAGTGTCATGATGTCGTGGCATCATGAGACGTCACGTTGCCATGGCAATGCGGCGCCATGCTGCGTCACGGTGTCCTGACGACGCCACGCCACGGGAGGAGATGCCGCCGGACAAGGTAAGAGGCACTCACAGCTGCCGCCGATGGAATCGCCACCATGCCGGCCCTGCAGTGCAAGGGTTTTAATCAAATAAATACAGGGCCTCATGCAGAGAGCAGCGAATTTTAAAATTGGAGAGTTTAATAAAAAGTAGCTTTTTTGGAGAGTTTTATTCTCCATATGCAGAAATGTGCGAATTCTGCAATGTTTGTCATTAATGCGTGTGGCGAGTTAGAATTGGAGAGATGCGCGCTGTAGAAATGTGTTTAAAAAAAATCGCGCATTTTTTTTTCCCTTTCCCATAGGCGGCGAGCTCCATGTAATTGCCAACTTTTCTTGGCGAGGCAAATACTAGCAAATCGCGCCATTTTCTTGGCGCGAACAGCCGCTAGATGCCGTTCGCGGCAAGATTTTGAAAAAGAAAATGGCGCTTTTTTCCAAACTCGCCATTTTCGGCTGTTTTTAGCGCGATTTTCGCCGGAAAATGGCGAGATTGTTCATAGCGCTGCTCTCTGCATGAGGCCCACAATATCAACCAGCCACACATCGTCTTGGAGTAAATCAATGTTGCAAAGTGCAGCAGCGGCGGCATCAGATGTATGAACCTTTCGCGTGCTTAAACATGGCGTTCGTAGGCAGGCCTGGTAAGCAGCAACCCGAGAACAAGCACATTCTTTCCCCTTAACCAGAGAAGGAACATGATGGCAAAACACAGTAATATAATGTGTATCACAGTGTGAGTGTCAGGGAACGCCTCCTTTTTTATTTATCTCAAGTTTATTTAGTGCAAAAAAAACATGGAGTAGCAAACCTGACTGTGTAATAATGACAAATGTAACAAACGCGATTAACAAACATGTTCCATTTAAATTACAGTTTGACAAAAGGAACTCTTTATTGGGTCTTTTAATACCTCACACGTTAAAGACATAATTTTTTCACTGTTATCCCTTCTGCTGCACCCACTTGGGGGTAGATCCACAGCAGGGGCGTTACATTTTGAGAGTTACCTTATCGCCATTTTACGGAACGTTTTCCGGAACGCGGATCCCCGAAGGTTCGTAGCGTTACGACGTCCTCGCAGTCACCTGGCAAATAGCGAATCGATACATTTTACCGGACGGGTTGTCGACTCATACGCAAATCACATGGTAACGAGCAGCTCACCGAACAGCGCAGATCCCTCGGCCTCTCCGTTCATGTAAGCGCACGAGAATAACGCCGCCATATTTAAAACCTTCCAAAAGCTGGCGTTGCCAACATCCAGGCCCTGATTATCAGTGTGTTATTTCTGCGAGTAGCCAAAAAGCAATGAGTGTAGGACTTTACCCTTTCATTCCAAAAAGTTACGTGTCATACAAAGATAAATATTTGGGATCATAAAAAATGTCTGAAACGCATCATTAACTATTTTATGGTTTGTAGTGATTAAACGGATACGTTTGTGTAAACTAATATGATATACAATATAATAATGACTATTAAGCAGGGGTGTACGATAATGTATATCCATACATATCTCAACAATATTAATTCACTAGCTGAGAGACCCGGCGTTGCCCGGGATGTAAATGCGTAATAGGTAGTATTATTTATAAATTGTGGAACAATAGGTGAGTATTTGTTGTAAAGGTTGGATAATAATATTGAAAAGAAAGATGGAAGAAAATGTAATACGATGTTGTATAAAAATGGTTTATTGTAACCACACCACAGTACAATGTATATTTTGGTGGCATAAGTGATGTAAAAATCTGAGTCGTGTGTCCTGCTAGGGTGTGAGGCGGCGGGTGGCGCGTGGGTTGTGAGTGCTGTGTGCGAGTGGGGGTCCTGCTAGGGTGTGAGGCGGCGGGTGGTGCGTGGGTTGTGAGTGCTGTCTGTGAGTGGGGGTCCTGCAAGGGTGTGAGGCGGCGGCTGGCGCGTGGGTTGTGAGTGCTGTCTGTGAGTGGGGGTCCTGCTAGGGTGTGAGGCGGTGGGTCAGTGATGTCGGTGCGTAGGGGCGGGAGGCAGCAGGTGTGTGTGGCGGCAGGTATGTGTCGAGTGTGGCGGGTGTCTGTTGAGTGCGTGCAGCGGCTGTGAGGCGGTGGGTGAAAGGCAGAGGCGGCCGAGTAAGGGCGGGTGAAAGGCAGAGGCGGGGGTGGGGAGGCGGTAAGGCGGGCATGAAGGCGAAGGGCGGCGGGAAGGGGAGGAGGGGGTGGAGGAGGGGGGCAAGGGGTGGAGGAGGGGGGCAAGGGGTGGAGGAGGGGGGAAGGGTTAGAGGAGGGGGGGGGAAGGGTTAGAGGAGGGGGGGGGGAAGGGTTAGAGGAGGGGGGGGGGAAGGGTTAGAGGAGGGGGGGGAAGGGTTAGAGGAGGGGGGGGAAGGGTTAGAGATGGGGGGGAAAGGGTTAGAGGAGGGGGGGAAGGGTTAGAGGAGGGGGTGGAAGTGTGGGAGGGGGTGGGAGGGGAAAGGGGAAAAAGAGGTGGAGGGGGGGGGGAAGAGGAGCGGAGGGGGGGGTGGAAAGGGGAGCGGAGGGGGGGTGAAGGGGAGCGGAGGGGAAAGGGGAAGGGGAGCAGAGGGGGAAGGGGAGCGGAGGGGGGAGGGGAGAAGTGGTGGGAAGGGGGAGGAGGTGGAAATGGGGAGAAGGGGGGAGGTGGTGGAAAGGGGGAGAAGGGGGGAGGTGGTGGGAAGGGGGGAGGTGGTGGGAAAGTGGTGGAAAGGGAGAGAAGGGGGGATGTGGTGGGAAGGGGGAGGAGGGGGAAGGTGGTGGGAAGGGGGAGGAGGGGGAAGGTGGTGGGAAGGGGGAGGTGGTGGGAAGGGGGGGAGGGGGGAGGTGGTGGGAAGGGGGGGAGGTGGTGGGAAGGGGGGGGAGGTGGTGGGAAGGGGGGGGAGGTGGTGGGAAGGGGGGGGAGGTGGTGGGAAGGGGAGGGAGGTGGTGGGAAGGGGAGGAGGTGGTGGAAAGGGGGGGGAGGTGGTGGGAAGGGGGGGGAGGGGTGAGGTGGTGGGAAGGGGGAGGAGGTGGGAAGGGGGAGGCGGAGGGATGGCGGGGGGTGGGAGGCGGTGGGAAGGCGGGGGGTGGGAGGAGGTGGGAAGGCGGGGGGTGGGAGGAGGTGGGAAGGCGGGGGGTGGGAGGCGGTGGGATGGCGGGGGGTGGGATGGCGGGGGGTGGGAGGCGGTGGGAAGGGGGGTGGGAGGTGGTGGGAAGGGGGGGAGGGGGGAGGTGGTGGGAAGGGGGGGAGGTGGTGGGAAGGGGGGGAGGTGGTGGGAAGGGGGGGAGGTGGTGGGAAGGGGTGGGGGGAGGCGGTGGGAAGGGGTGGGGGGAGGCGGTGGGAAGGGGTGGGGGGAGGCGGTGGGGGGAGGCGGTGGGAAGGGGGGCTGGGAGGCGGTGGGAAGGGGGGCTGGGAGGCGGTGGGAAGGGGGGGAAGGGGGGAGGCGGTGGGAAGGGGGGGGAGGCGGTGGGAAGGTGGAGGGAAGGGGGGGGGAGGCGGTGGGAAGGGGGGGGAGGCAGTGGGAAGGGGGGGGGAGGCGGTGGGAAGGGGGGGTGGAGGGGAGGTGAAGGGGGGGGTGGAGGGGAGGTGAAGGTGGGGGGGTGGAGGGGAGGTGAAGGGGGGGGAGTGGAGGGGAGGTGAAGGGGGGGGAGTGGAAGGGGGGGGGGTGGAAGGGAGGTGAAGGGAGGTGAAGGGGGGGGTGGAGGGGAGGTGAAGGGGGGGTGGTGAAGGGGGGGTGGAAGGGAGAAGTGGAGTGAGGGGAGGTGAAAGGGGGTGAGGGGAGGTGATGGGGGGTGAGGGGAGGTGAAGGCCGCTCACTCACCCGTCCGGCAGGTCCCACGTGGATCTGAGGCGGGAGGCAGCGTGTTGTGGCCGCTCTCCCGCTGTGTCCGGGCGCTCGCTCGCTCCCCAGCTGACTGTAGCGGCGCCGGGGGGGGGGGGTATCGGGGAGACACTGGAGGGGAGGGGGGGGTGGAGGCGAGGTGAAGGGGGGGTGGAGGGGAGGTGAAGGCCGCTCACTCACCCATCCGGCAGGTCCCACGTGGATCTGAGGCGGGAGGCAGCGTGTTGTGGCCGCTCCCCCGCTGTGTCCCGGGCGCCGCCATCTTGGGCACTCGGCGCCGCGAGGCAGCCTGCCTGGCCACTGGCTGTTCCCCCGCCGGGGAGGGGTGAGTTGTAGCGCCGGGGAGGGGGGGGGCATGTATATGTGTGGGGGGGGGAGGTGGGAGATATAGAGGGGGGGTCTCGCACGGCCGCTGACACTGGGTGGGGGGGGGGGCGCTGAAGGGGTAATAATAGTGTGTGTGTCCCGCTGACTGTAGCGGCGCCGGGGGAGGGGGGGTCGGGGTGAAAGCGCGGGAGACACGGGGAGAGGAGGAGGTGCGCGCGGGTGCTGCTAACACTGTGAGCCCCGCTAATGTATGTAACAGTGTGTGTGTGTGTCACTGTGTGTGTGTCTGTCACTGTGTGTGTGTGTCCCTGTGTGTGTGTGTGTGTGTGTGTCTGTGTCTGTGTCTGTGTCTGTGTCTGTGTGTGTCTGTCTGTGTGTGTGTGTGTGTGTGTCTGTGTCTGTGTCTGTGTCTGTGTGTGTCCCCCTGTGTGTGTGTGTCCCTGTGTTCCCTGTGTGTGTGTGTGTGTCCCTGTGTGTCCTTTGGCCCGTCACTCCGCCTCAGGCCAATGAGAGGTGTGCGGGGGCGGGCGGGCCAAGGGACCAATGAGATTTCCCCTAGGGACACCGGACATCCAGGCAGGCAGGCAAACATACAGTGCTTTCACTAATATAGTATAAGATATTTAATTTTTATTAATGTACAATCAATATAAATGGAAGGATATAAATAATGGAAAAATATTGTGTTAAAACGTAAAATTTCTCAATATTATAACAAGATTGGCAGTATCTTTAGGTAACGCACATGAGTAATGTGTCTTTATCGCATGCGTTAATGCGGGATCAAAGCGCACGTGTATTGGAGAACGCGTCTCTGAGACATAAAATCCCCGTTAATAGCGCTGCCACTTTGAGGTACGGACATTATTTTTGCATCTCATTAGCTTTGAGGACTGTTAATAAGACAAAAAAAATAACGTCTGTTCCCAATTTCCGTAACGCGCGTGACTAGCGCGTAAACGATGGACTGCTGTGGATCTACCCCTTGGAGTCTGTGTATTCAAAAGTATTTTCATTGCGCAGTAACGTCTTGGCTCCTGTTTGCCGCGTGTGCGCCAGTTTGGGATTGGGGGCGTGTCAGTGGGAGGAGTTACACGATGCGCATTTTTATGTATCATATTAATCTTTAAGTGTAATACTTTCTACATTCATCCTGCATCTGAGATGTCCTGAACCGTTCTGGCTATAATGTACGTCCAGCAGGGCCCCGCTCATACAGCGGTACCGAGAAGGGGGCCGCCATGTCTGCGCATGCGTAAAATGGGGGCTGCCGAGGTCGCGCATGCGCAGAACGGGGGGTGCCGAGGTTGCACATGCGTAGAAGGGGGCATTACAGATCTGCGCATGCGCAGAAAATCGTCAGTTCCGCTTTACGGCGATTTTCGCTTTGTGGCTGGGCCAGAGAACAGAACCTGCTGTATTAGTGGGGTCCTGCTGTATTAGTGGGGTCCTGCTGTATTAGTGGGGCCCTGCTGTATTAGTGGGGCCCTGCTGTATTAGCGGGGCCCTGCTGTATTAGCGGGGCCCTGCTGTATTAGCGGGGCCCTGCTGTATTAGCGGGGCCCTGCTGTATTAGCGGGGTCCTGCTGTATTAGCGGGGTCCTGCTGTATTAGCGGGGCCCTGCTGTATTAGCGGGGCCCTGCTGTATTAGCGGGGCCCTGCTGTATTAGCGGGGTCCTGCTGTATTAGCGGGGCCCTGCTGTATTAGTGGGGCCCTGCTGTAAGAAACATTGTTTTTTTTTTACATTTGACAGCAGTAAACGTTGAGCCCCAGCAAACCTGTCTTTATGTTGATATCTAGATCCGCGGATTGTCCTCCCAATGGGGAATTTAAGCAACGCCAGCTCCCTGCATTATATCAGTAGCTCGTTCCTGGCGATAAAAAGCAGCAACCTCTAGAATGCAAAACCTCGTCTCCTATTTATTATGGATTTGTCTTAATTGTTGCACTGGGAGAGAATCCCAGATCTGCATAAAACATACAGATCTGCAAAATGCGGGTTACAAATGTGTGGGTCCCATTGTGCAAATCCCGGAAAATGTCAAATAATGTAATTTTTTTTAGTTTTTTTTTTTTGACACATTTAAATGCCGCTGTCGCTGTCTCTGGTACTTTTACCAATTCCACTGCCAACTCTTAACCCTTTCACTACACGAGTGGCCTGCCATACGATGTTCTGCGGCAGAGAAACTTCTCTGTAAGTAAAAGTCTCAATTTCCGCAGCAGATGAGGTATGAAATGTATTGTGAGAATGCTAGTTCTCCAATTATAGCAGCAATAAATACAGTTTTTATCTCTCGCTGCATTATCCAGCAAGAGGGAAAGAAAAGAACAAACTATCGGAAGATGAAATTCGGTGCTGAGAGCTATTTTCCAATTCAGTGGAATTGTGTAAAACTCATTTTTCAGCTTTAGAAAATAACGTCGTCTGTAATTTGTTTAAAGAGCTCCCCTTGCAGCCATAAAAAAAGCTGTATATTTATATAATGTATGTACTATATAATGAACTGCACGATATAGGGAACAGCTGCAATGATACAACACTTATTGAAGCAGAATGGTTATTCATGGAATTGGCAACCTGAAGGTATTTGGTGTGTGTGTGTGTGTGTGTGTGTGTATACATACACATACACTTAGTTACGTTATGGTGGGTAAAAAAGTGACCAAAACCCTCCACAGTAAAGCATATAGCAAATGGAAATATGACTGTATGATCATTTGCATGTCTTACAGTAGACAGGTCTGCAACCCCGCCTTTCACCATTATCACCCAGCACACAGCACTTCCACTGCAGCAAGGGATTCTGGGAAATGACAGGGCAAATGAGCACACAGTGCCACCTTTTGCTTCAAAACCATTAACATGGTTCCTATATATATATATATATTCTAGAATGGTCTTATTATCTGCACCAGAGATAATGAATGCAAAATAGAGGGTGTTTATCGACCCATAACACACAGGAGCCTGACGTTTCTGTCCCCAAAGGGTCCTTCTTCGGGGAAGGTCCCTTTGGGGACCGAAACGTCAAGCTCCTGTATGTTATGGGTCAATAAACACCCTCTATTTTGCATTCATTGTCTCTGGTGCAGATAATTAGACCATTCTGGTCTTTTCTTCAAGATGAATATTTTTTTCTATCTAGCATAGACACCCTCTGTAGGATACTTACAGTAATACTGAGTGTGCAGCCATTGCCTAAATGTATATACACACACACACACACAAGGAAAAAGGGGACCCCTTCCATTTTTCAACATACATTTGATGTATTTCTCGCTCAATCCCTTTGAAAATGTGCACAATTGTTGGACTATTATGTAGATTATCACTATATAAGAAGCACCATATAGACAATCAACTGATGTTGCCTACGTTGATTACACTATATTATGTTAACAAGTACCAGATAAGCTGCAGTAGGTTCATTAACTGAGAAATAGCAGTTTTTCTTTCATAGCTCGCAAATGTGTTAAACAGTTGTAATCTAATCTGAAACACTTGGATAACTATAAAATTGGAGTTCAAAGTGTGAGTTCAAAATGTCCGCCTTCTGCTGAAACGTGCACCTGGAGACGAGAACGCCACCATCTGATTGAATAATTGGTAATGCGCTAATAGGGAAGAAGGAGCGCATTCTATCAGGGTCCTTTTCCTCTCTTTGTATTCATCTCCAATTACCCTGGGAGTAGCACCATACTTTTCTACTAGACTAGCTGAGCAGGGGTCCCATCCCAATTCCCATCCATTCCCCGTTCCCTACCCTCAAGGTTACTATAAATGATGGTACCTGCATTAAAATTAAAAAAAAAATGAGAAATGAGCTAGTGATTATGCACTAATGATGGTAATGTTCCCAGATAGGAGATGAAAAGCTGGTGTATTTTCCAACACTATGTGTATAGATACTAGGTACACTTGGAAAAATTGCATACTTACAATTGGAAGGAGATAATAAAGGTACAACCATCCCTAACAACTAGAAACTAGAAAGAAGGACTGGCAAGAAAATACGGAACCAACATTCCTAAATAAGCGTATTGCTATCCAGGCATTCATTAAACCCTCCTGGAAACAAAGTACCTAACATATAGATCCAAAGGTCTCCCTACAGCATAACTTCTTGGATCTATCACCCCTTAATAAGGAGGGAGGAACATGTTCTAACCCCATAATGGTAAGGAAGAGTGGACAAAAGTTGAGGGAAGGTGGGATGACAGAAACACTAGGATACAATGACGAGAGAGAGTCATTCATTGGTTATCCGATGGAATCTGTCCTGCAAACCGTCGTCGGATTGCAAAACGTCGGATTGCGAATCCAATGTTAATCCGCCATCTCAGGGCCCCTTCATCAGGATAGCGCACTTTTCTGATGAAGGGGCTCTGAAATGGCTCTGAAACATTGGATACTTCTGGATATGGATTAAATACCCCTTTTCCACCTACCTGTGTCTCCTTTCCCTGGTTATTGGATTTTGGGAAATATCTTTTCATATTCTATTTATGACGTATGCACTTGCCAATTGTGAGCTAATTTTTTTTGTATATATGGTTCTCTCTCTAATAGGGATATCCTGAAAACCTGACCTGTTCGTGAGGACTGGACTTGGCCACCCCTGGTGTAAAGAGCGGTTACATTGGATGGTTCATTAATCTAGGATCATAATATTAATATTATAACAGGAACAATGCCTTGCTGATTGGCACTGCTGCTTTAAACAAATCAGACACACGTCTTTGCCAGATGTAAGCTCCTGGGCTTGACTCCCCGTGCTGTCCTGTGCTGTCCTGACCTTTCCCTGTGCTCCTGGCTTCCTTTCTGCAGATACAGTAGCAGAGCTGATAATGATGCTGCATGTTGATTCCCGGCAGTTAACTCGCAGAGTGAATGCAGGGCACATATAGAGGACAGATTGCTCCTGCGGCGACATCAGGCTCCTTAAATCAGTGCTAACGCTCATTTATAAAGTTCCATTCCATTTTAAAGGCCGCCACCTCCGGGGTGGAATCCTGCCAGCACATTTGCGAAGTTCTGCATTACAGACCCCATAGCAGAAGGAAAAAGACCAGAGACATTACTGGTTAGATAGAGAGTAAAACCAGAGTATTTGGAGTTAGCAATTTCTTAAATGAGGGTGATAGTTTTGCTAACAAATATAAATATTCTCAACACCGCTCTCGTTTGTGCCGGTGAAATAGCTGCATTACTGCAGAAACACATTAAAGTTGAAAGAGTACATTGCGTACATGTTCTGTGTGGTCATAAAAGGAATGGATGGAAGGAATCATAAGTGGAGGTATAAAAATACAATATTACCATTTTGTGGCTACATGGGAAGGCGGGCTCCTTCGGCAACTAAGGTGTTACGGTCACATGGGGCGTCAAGTGAGGCAGGAATGAAACACAACTCTTCTGTATCCAAATCCCTTCTCCATGGCTAGGTCCAGCAACTTGGGGCCGGTTCCCTTTGTCCAGGATCAGCTTTTCTCTTCATTACTTGGAGTAGGTACCAACACACTACACTCACTATATATATATATATATCAAATAAAATGATCACTTGCGAGCACATTCACGTCTTAGAAAGGTCTGCAACCCTGCTTTTCGCCATTATTATCACCTAGCATACAGTGTTTCCACTGCAGCAAGGGATTCTGGGAAATGACATGCAAATGAGCACACAGTCTCAGTCTCTCTCAGTCTCTCTCAGTCTCTCTCTCTCGACCAGTGTCTTAATGTCAGTGGCGTATTTAACGGGTTAACCTTTGCACTGTCCTAATGACATACAGTACCAGGTACAACACGGGCACCTTCTCATTTTCTAGGGGGTGATCAGTCCAACCCAATTGACACTGGAGTGAAACCCGCTCTACTTCTGTTGCCTGGTCTCATCATGTGATCGCTCCAGTAGTGAAGGAGATCCGGTGGCACTCTGGTTTCGGATGGACCACCAGCATTCTAAAGGTTAAATCCGGATATATTACCCACATAGGGGACCAAAGCGGCCCAATTTATCCCCCCAGGGATTTAAGGCTGAGCCCCCCTTCCCCGGTGAAGTAGTTCATTATAATGGACTTTGGAATATATGTTGGGGAAAGGTCAACCCTCTAATACAGGGGTGACCAACTCCAGTCCTGCAGGGCCACCAGCTGGCCAGCTTTTCAGGATATCCCTGCTTCAGGTGGCTCAATCAGTGGCTCATTGAGCCACCTGTGCTGAAGCAGGGATATCCTGCAAACCTCACCTGTTGGTCCCCCCCCTGCACTAACATATACAGAGTCTGGGAAATTGCTAGTCTAGCAGTGCCAGGGGCACCCGGGGGGGGGGGGGGGACGCACGTCAAAGCATTCCAATCCCGCCACCGGGCACGGAAAGGGTTAAGTACACGCGGCATTTACAATATTCATAAATAAGCAATTTCACCCCCTTTGTAACAATGCAAACAGCAATTAGGTGGTAAAGGGCGATTCCCTTAATTGAGTTATGTTTTTGAATTAAATAAACACTAATTGGTATTAAAGTAAATGAATCATTTATCACTAATTACAATTCTACATGTGGCCCAATGTATTATTTACAATAAAGTGTAAGAATACTGTGGGGGAGAAACAATAGGTCAGGTCTGATTCTTGTATAACCCTCCGCCGCCGCCGGTGGGTCGGTGACAGAGTACAAAGCCAGGTACAGTATCTGTTACATGCTGAGGGATATCAGTGCTGTCAGCGGTGCCAGTAATTACTTATACTGCTTGTGCCACTGTGCTCATCATGATCTCTGAATCTTATTGTTGATCTGAGAAATCACATGCGTTAGTGTGGGGGTTATTAAATGCAATGTCATTTTTATATCAATTACTTTGCCGCTGGCCTTAAAGCTGCAAAATGTGAAATCTTAAAATCTTATATGTTTTTTTTTTTTTTTTAAATAAATCAGTTCTGTAGTATTAGGTAATAGTGAGGTTTTTTTTAACATTTTATTTAACTAAATTCTATTTTTAATGAGTTTTAAAGCATCCTTTGATTTCTATCGCAGGTTTTAACCTACCTCCTAAACAGTGCAAGATATTTGCAACACTTTCCTGATTGGGTTAATTTGTTGCCAATGTTCCCAGCAGTTTGAGCTGCAAACTGTAACAATAGATAATGTTACCTTTAGCAATATAAGGATACATTGTAGCTGCTGAGTTACACTGACTGAAACAGCCATTATGTTAGGCACACAATCAGGATTTTGACAGATTTAGAACAAGATCACCAAACAATTGCCAGCTTAGGCCCGGAATATAGTGGGCGAACGCGCGCTCCGCTGTGTGCGCGGCACTTATAGTTGGCTGTGGATAGCCAGTCGTCCTATACTTGGGACGCGCGCGCACGGCAGTGAGCGTGGAGCCGGCCGAAGGGGGAAGATTGTGAAAAGTAAGTTTTCGCGCTGCTACTGCTGCTGTAATGTGTGTATGTATGTGTGTGTGTGTATGTATGTGTGTGTGTGTATGTATGTGTGTATGTATGTGTGTGTATGTGTGTATGTGTGTATGTGTGTGTATGTATGTGTATGTGTGTGTGTGTATGTATGTGTGTGTGTGTATGTATGTGTGTGTGTATGTATGTGTGTGTATGTGTGTATGTGTGTGTATGTGTGTGTATGTATGTGTGTGTGTATGTATGTGTGTGTGTGCACAATGTTAGTAAATAATTTATTCTTACACGTGTCTTTTTTTAATTTTAAAAATATATAATAAATTAATAACTCACACAATCTACACACACCCACACATATAGTACAAACACACAGACCACTGCAAACCTGTCGCTCCCGGCAGCACGGACCGTACACACAAAAAGTGTGCGTCACGTACACGCGCGTTCGCACAGGCGCCCGCGCACCTACCATAGAACAAGCCTTAGGTAAGAATGTAGCATTATACATTGTCACATGCTTTACATGTACATATAATAATGGGGAAAACAGGCTGGAAAGTAGTATTGCCGCTTTAAAGAAGCAGCACAGGGAATTCTCTCAATCCTGGTGCCGCTTGCTCCCCAGATTTGCAGACCGCATTGTTTTAATAAGCGGCAGTGTAATCTTACACACTCCTACTTGCACATGGCAGTGAGTGAATGGAACAGGATGGAAAGGCTGCATTGCCAGCACCAAACATATGGGACTCGTTTGTACATTAATTAAATTTGTGAAGCGAGGCTTTGCGCTTGGAAATTAGGAGGAGAGTCAGTGGGAGGTGGGTGGGTGAGGATTGCCATATGCCGGGGCTCAGGTGAATATTTATACTCCGCACACTGAAATCTCCACCTGCCTCGGGAAGTGCAGGAATTCATTCAGAAAATAAGGCTCGTTTGCATGTTCTATTACGCTGACCCAGGGGTGGCCAACTCTAGTCCTCAAGGGTCACCAACAGACCAGGTTCTCAGGATATCCCTGCTTCAGCACAGGTGGCTCAATCAGGGGGCTCAGTCAAAGACTGAGCCACCTGTGCTGAATCGGGGATATCTGTAAACCCTGATCTGTTGGTGGCCCTTGATGAGTGGAGTTGGCCAGTCGAAGACTGAGCCTCTGCTTGAGCCACCTGTGCTGAAGCAGATATCCTGAAAACTTGACGTGTAGAAGGCCCTTGAGGTCCGGAGTTGACCAACTCTGCTGTAACCCATTCAGTGCTGGAGGGGAAAACCAAACCCCAGAAATTAGTCGTCAACCAGAAGAGCGAGGAGGAAGGAGAATGTTTGCACGGACCCCAAAGAGGACGGGGCAGATTTATTTAGCGGCGTCAACCCAAAGATATAAACACGACAGGAACGGGCGTTATTTTACTGGACTTAAGTCCATAATAACCAAGCTACGATAATTGTCTGTAGAAATATCTCCCACAAAATCAACTTGATGGGATATGGTTTTCAAGGGAAGCGTCTTTACCGTGGGAGTGCGTGCAAATAACAGCCGGCAAAACGGCAAAACGGTCTCACCTGAGATCTCCAGGTCTCACTACTGCCCTATCCAGGGGCAGTTTTATCCGTCTGTCTGCACATTCTTTCTGAACGTATCAACGCTACAATAAAATACATTGTAAATCAAGGGCAGCTTTGCAAACATTTAAACTTTGTAACTAACAAAACCAAAACATCCTTTTCTTTAGGGGACGGGGGGGTGGTTTCACCTTCAAAATGCTGTGAATTTTTGCACTTGCGTATCTTGCACGGTCCCTGCAGAACTGAAACGTTTCATACATCATTTCTGTGCTACCGGAGCTGATCAGGAGGGAGAATCCTTGTATTTCCTTTCTAATGATGAGTCCCAGAGGCGGCCATTTATCTCCATGTTGCCAAACCGGTGCGATGAGAGTGCGTGGCATTTATCAAAGTCTCCCGGCAGCAAAACTGGTGCAAACAGAGCGCGTCACATGTATGTATATATATCCTTATTTATATAGCGCCATTACTGTACATAGCACTTCACAGCAGTAATACATGTAAGAATCATATAGATGTAGCCCCCTTTCCCTAAAGGAAATACGCGGGTGACTACGCATGCTGCGGTACCTGTATGCTCTGGGGCCTTCTCTACAATAATTTGCTGATAGTGGCTCAAGGTCTAGCTTAGGGCCTACAGGGCAAGGTCTGGCCAAACCCAGGAGGCCACTGCCCCCTAGACACTACCTTCCAGCTTGCCGCCTCCGTCAGCTCTGGTTTGCAGGCTCTTCACTCACGGAGGATATCCTGCTCCTGTTAGGCTGCTTCCAGCCCATTCGCTGGATCACCCCATGTGATCTCCCTTCCCCCCCGAGGATTCTGGGACTCGTAGTCCGTCTGCAGTCTATGCAGAGCCAATCTAAGATGGAAGGGGTTAACCATAAATGTCCTCCTTAAAGTAATATATGCACAGTGTAATGTAAACAAGAGGCCACACTGAATACACGTATCCTGTACAATACCCTGTTACACCCTGTGCTGTTTTAGAGCGAGCAGGATCATGTCTGACAATGAGAATTTAACCCTGTAATTATCCCCTCCCCAATCCGCTATCCAGCCCCTCGGTAAAACTCCCCGCCAATTACTAGCCTTTTGTTCTTTTTCTTCCTCTTTTCATTAGCTAATCACTCTCTATTGTCTTTATCTCTTAGTTAAGCAATGCTGTCAGTGCCAGAGAGGCCAGCAATTCTCGGCTCACTACGTGGTATCGTAACCCTTTGTGCAATCAGAGAGGCCACTATCATATGAGTAATATGTTCAAGTGAAGGACTATAGGGTTTACTGTTGGAGGTCAGGAGGGTGGGGGTGTTTGGTAAAGGGTTTACTGTTGGGGGTGATGGGGAGTGGGGGGGGGGGGGGTTGGGATGGGAACCAGAAATAAAAAAGGGGATAAGGAAAGGAAGCGGGGGAGGGTATCCCGATATATATAGAAATCAGAATCTTGGGGTTAGAAGGGATAAGGGTGGAGGGAGGGGAGAAGTTTGCAGACTAATAATTTTAGAGAGACTAGGGGCTGGCCCAGTGCATGCAAGCCAATGACACATCTGGTCACTGAAAAAGTTTGGTTGATAAGCTACCTCTGTCTACTGATAGTCTTAAGGGGTCTTTTATGGTGAAGTGCTTTCCATTTTAAAGGGATCAGTGATATCCCCAGGGTATCATTTAGGAGTCCGGACAACTTCGCCCAGAGTTTTTTTGATTACCAGGCACTTCCACCTTATATGGAAAAAAGTCCCTCTCTGGCCACACTAAAAACCTGGGATTTTGTGGGTGATAACCACGTAGAGATCTTCCATGTTGACCTCGACTTGGGGTCCACTATATTCTAACCTTGGTTGAACCTCTTGTTTTGGGCAGTTCTGACGTGCGATCCATCTCGCATAGACCTGACCGTCTGTTTGCAGTCTTCATCTGCGGTTGTGTGGTGGTGTTTACATTCTGTGGTGCGTTAGCTATGTGAGGTTTCCAAAGAACCAAGTCGCCCTTCATTCCAAGCCCCCCGGGGAGTCATTCTGAGTTTTTAATTAACAAAACAGATAAACCTGTGTAATCTTTCGGTCTGTTCCCAGGTTCTATGAACGGTGGTTGAAAGAGGTGGTCTTCCTTATTTTTCTGGTTCTTTATGTAGCAAGCTCTGATTTAGACCTATACCTAGGGATGCCAGGTGGCTTCTCCAAAAATACTGGACACTATGGTGAAAGGTGGGAAAGACATACAAACACACACACTCACCGCTCCATGCTGTTTCATTCTCTCTTTGGCCCCACCCCCAGGCTCCTGACACCTCCTCCTGATTGGCTGCATTACCCAGCAGTTTCCAATCAGGATGGAGGAAGCTGCCCAGCCCCCTAGCAACAGCCCTGTTCTCTCCCCGCTCAGGAAAATCCTGAGGACCCCCTCGCCGGTCAGGTCACTATGTCCATTGAGGTAATACCGGTATACACATACATGTCCAGTATTACTTTTTTACTGAACAGAGCGTCCAAATACAGGACAGTCCGGTTCAATACTGAAGTCTATAGTCGATCCTCCCCCTCCCAACAATGAATGTGTGAGTTAGCTCTTCAGATGCGGCATAGAGACACAAGTGAATTTGCAGCCTCTGTTTAATTAAACACACTCTCGGTTTAATGACAAACAAGTCAAGGGGAATCTGTGTGTAATTAACTTTTCTTCCTCTCCACAATCACTGAGAATGATAAAACTCACGCCCTGGGCTGCTTTCCATGGGCCCGGCAGAAGATACCGTAACTGCTGAGATGGGTACAGCGGTTCAGATATGTGAGCATTACGTGGGAAGCATTCGCCTGAGTTCGTGAACCATGTAAAATTGCCCCTTTTTCCCTGCAAAAAAAAAAAGTAGCGATTTAATCTGAGCTTGATCCCAGCGTGGTCATAATTCTCTAAGCCAGAATTCTCAATTCCGGTTCTCAAGACCCCTCAACAGGTCACGTTTTCAGAGTTTTCCAGAGAAGTAATACCAGTATACATATACAAACCCAGTATTACCTCTAATTTTTTTACTGGACAGAGTGTCCAAATACAGGACAGTCCGGTTCAGTACCGAACACCTGGCAGCCCTAATTACACAGGGCATGTCACTTTTCCGAACCATTTTTACATTGGATTGTCTGGAGCTTTTTCCCGTTGCAGTTCGCAGCGTGTACAGCTAAGCCTGAAACACAGAAGTGCAGAGCCAGGGGAACCACGCAGAGACAGTTCTTTCTCGCCTTGTCATGAATTTACAGCATCAAATTCTCAAAGCAATATCCAGAACTATAAAGGAGACGTATGAGATCTCTAAACTTTGTGCACCCCTATATTTATGATGGACTACTAACCTACTGGCCCTTTTTCTTGGAATCTGTTGTATTTTATACTAATTTAGGCAGTTTCGGGCATGGCTGTTATTGTGGCTTATACGAGATGTTGCATCTATTTTCTGCTCTTACAAAGGTAGTGATCCAACTAAGTATTCCACTGATGCCACAATTTGGGCAGCAGGGCCTTACCAGCAACCGAGGCAGCAGCCATCTTTAAAACTCCACAAGGACCTAACATTTAAAAGCAGATGTCTCCAGAGCAAGATAATATATATATATTTTTTAAAAGCACGACAAGGTTGATTAGAGATTCTAATTAAGAATACTAAATGGAGTCTTATTTAAGCAGGGGGGATGGCTGCTTTAAGGGCAAGCCAAGATGTAATTGTTGGAAAACCTCCCGGGCCCCGTCATCGAGAGATGTAGCAAGATTCCTTCTGCCAATAGCATCGCTCAAGCCTCCTTTGTAATTAAGGTCACGCTTCTCACCCTTCATCTGCTTTGTCATTAAAAGCTTCATTAGCAAATCACTATGAAGCCTCAGTGCTATGACTAAACACAAGTGCGGCTTTTAAATAGAATACAGCACGGGAGAGAGGCGAAATGTAACTAGGTCACTCCGTGTCTTATCTGAGCATTATCCTTAACGTAGGCACAAATTACACTCTTTTCCTCCTGCTAATGATGAGGTCGATGTCAGCTTTATATCTCTCAAATTAAGGCATTCTATGAAGAAGACCGTTTGATTCTAATCTTCAGAAAAGGCACAATCACCCAGAAGCCTCGGCTGCCCGGTTCCTCTGATAACGGTCGGGATCGGAGGCTTCGGAAGTTAGACCTTTTAAAGCAGATGCTGTTTTTTTGCTTGGGGTAATCAGGGATTCCAGGGTCACATCATAAAATACAAGGATGTATGTGTGGGCATAATTGAATTTCTCCGACAGGAAGAATGCATGGTGTCTTGGAATGTATCGATGGCGAGGTGGGGAGAGGAGCTGTCCATTAAAACAATAACAGGTTAGAATTCTGTCCATTCACCATGGGCACCTTGTAGCACCAGGCTAACACCTGGCACTGTGGGCCAAACTCATACGATGTGTTGGCAGTAATAGGGAGAGTGGTACTTTCCTAACCATTTCATTTGAAGTCCATTTCTTCGGCAGACCTGACGTTTGAACAGGTTCATATTTGTATGAGGCAAAAAAACATTTGAAACGCTCTTGAAAAATGAGCATGGAAATTTAGGAATACGGCGTATTTAATATGACTCAAAGCTTGATAAAATAAAATCGAAATGAAGCATAATTCTCACAGTATTACGGCACCTTGCCTGCAATGCTGATTACGTGATAGGCGCCAGGGTTGAGGAATTGGTGTTAGAAGATTGGTGTTAGGACCTGCAAATTTGGTCATGCCTTGATGTGGCGTGCGGGCATATAATGCGTTGGCCAAAGGGTTTAACTAAATTACCCTTTTTCAAGAGAATATATAGGTATTTCACTGTGTCATATTGGATGTAGCATTGGGCTTTTCTGTCTTTTGTGGTATACATTTGGCCACACCCAGTAGCACTTCTTGTGACACACACACACACACACACACACACACACACACACACACACACACACACACACACATATTATGTGGTATGTTTTGGGGCTTCTGATTAATTATGCTGATTACGTGAGAGGCGCCAAGGTTGAGGAATTGGTGTTAGAAGATGTAACTGGTAGGTGACAATAATATTTGTTATGTTTGTTACAAGTTACCCTGCTTTTACATATAACCAACTACGTCATGAAAAAAATCCTATTTTAAGATTTTTAAGAAGAACCCAAAATGAAATGGTTTTAATAAGTTTAATTTATATTTATATGTTCCTTATTTCTTCTCCCACCTCCCCTTCTTCTTTGAAATCCCATTGAATGGAAATACATTTAATACACACGCACGCACACACACACTGGGTTCCCATGTGCTTTCCATTAAGTGCCTACTTGGTAAAAATCCACATTTAATGTAGGTCAATAAAAAACACAGGGTATATTTTTGGACACAATTACTCCTGGTCTGAGCAAAATCTGTTGGAAAAGCAGAATGCATGATTAAGTATGGAATTTGTTGGGGCAATACTGTCGCCCCAATTACTTGGCTCATTTACACACGCAAGATATATAGCTGTAAATGTAGACCTGCATGCCTGACCGGTAAAAGCACAAGCAGTCCCTGCCCCACACAGCTTCCGAACTAAGCTGCCTAAGGCACAGGAGAGAGTTAGCTATGGAGTGCTACTGAGCATGGCAATATATATTTTAAAACCAGAGACAGAACATAAAACACAGACAAAGCTCAGTTTTTAGCACATCCAGTGAGACTCATACACGGTACAGTGCCTAAATATATATGTATAAATATCTAATAAGTAAAATGGTCTTTTAGTTTGACATTTTTGGCCAAAATTGTTGTAAGCCCCTGAGCCACCGCCAAAGCAGACCACATATCAGGGGTCCCTAACGCTAATATAAATTCTTAATAACCTGTGTAACTGCCTGCTTGCAGTTTGGCTGTGACATCTCTAATACAGAGTGCTTTTCCTGGTAATGTACAGGTTAATAAAAGCTTCAGTCAGACTCAGAACTTTGCAACTAATATTGACAGATTTACTATAAATCATTCTTCCTGTCATTACACAGGTTATTAAGAATTTATATTAGCGTTAGGGACCCCTGATATGTGGTCTGCCTTGGCGGTGGCTCAGGGGCTTACAACAATTTTGGCCAAAAATGTCAAACTAAAAGACCATTTTACTTATTAGATATTCATACATATATATTTAGGCACTGTACCGTGTATGAGTCTCACTGGATGTGCTAAAAACTGAGCTTTGTCTGTGTTTTATGTTCTGTCTCTGGTTTTAAAATATATATTGCCATGCTCAGTAGCACTCCTCTGTGACACTCATATGCTTATATATATGTTGTGGTCATTTTGGGGGTTCAATAGGAGCTTGTTAGGTGTCCAGTATGTTTTACAATTCTTGTCCAGCTAGTCATGGCTGATTGGAGGGTGGCAACCTCCTTCCTAATTTAAGCTCACCCCCTCCCACATTTAAATGGTTATGGGCTCACTCCATAGCATCTTCCACTCAGGGGAACTTGCCTGCTTGCAGTTTGGCTGTGACATCTCTAATACAGAGTGCTTTTCCTGGTAATGTACAGGTTAATAAAAGCTTCAGTCAGACTCAGAACTTTGCAACTAATATTGACAGATTTACTATAAATCATTCTTCCTGTTATTACACAGGTTATTAAGAATTTATATTAGCGTTAGGGACCCCTGATATGTGGTCTGCCTTGGCGGTGGCTCAGGGGCTTACAACAATTTTGGCCAAAAATGTCAAACTAAAAGACCATTTTACTTATTAGATATTCATACATATATATTTAGGCACTGTACCGTGTATGAGTCTCACTGGATGTGCTAAAAACTGAGCTTTGTCTGTGTTTTATGTTCTGTCTCTGGTTTTAAGAGAGTTAGCTATCCAAGGCCACGCGTGGCTGAAGCTGGAAGTTGAACCAGGGTCAAATCTCAACATACCTCAAACTCTTATCCACAGTGTTGCTATCGTCATCTGTCTATGCCAGGGGTAGCCACCTCCAGTCCTCAAGGGCAACCCACAGGTCAGGCATTCAAGGTTATCCCTGCTTCAGTACAGTGGTTCAATCAGTGGCTTAGTCAAAGACTGCGCCACTGATTGAGCCACTGTGCTGAAGCAGGGATAGCCTAAAAATCTGAACAGTTGGTCGCCCGTAGGCTAAGGCCCCGCTCCCTCCGTCAGCGCTCCCGCACTGCAGACAGGCGGGGCGCTGACATACACAGACCGCGATATGCGGTCTGTAGGGAGCGGGAGCCGGAGGTGGGCGGGAGTGGGAGGCTGGGCGTGGCTTGAGCGGAGGGACCCGCTACTCTCCCCCCCCCCCCTCCACGGGCTCGGGCTGGAGCAGCTGATTGAAGGTAAATAAAGCAACACACACAGGCACTCATACACACGCACGCAGGCACTCATACACACGCACACAGGCACTCATACACACACGCAGGCACTCATACACACACACAGGCACTCTCACACACACACACGCAAGCACGCAGGCACTCATAAACATACATACACACACACAGACAGAGGCAGGCACTCACGCACTCAGGCACACACATACACAAACACAGACAGGCACTCAGACACACACTCATACACACGCACGCAGGCACTCATACACACACGCAGACACTCTCACACACACACACGCACGCAGGCACTCATACACACGCACGCAGGCACTCATAAACATACACACACACACACAGACAGAGGCAGGCACTCACGCACTCAGGCACACACATACACAAACACAGACAGGCACTCAGACACACACTCATACACACACACGCAGGCACTCATACACACACACACACGCACGCAGGCACTCATAAACATACACGCACACACACACAGATAGAGGCAGGCACTCACGCACTCAGGCACACACATACACACACACAGACAGGCACTCAGACACACACACATACACACACACACACAGACAGGCACTCAGACACACACACATACACACACACACACAGACAGGCACTCACGCTGCTGTCCCTCCACACTCCTCCCCGCTCCCTGAAGCCTCCCCGCTCCCCGAAGCCTCCCCTCCTCATTGGCTCACTGCCACACCACGTCACGCGTCAACGCTAGGGATCAGCATTCTCTTGTATCCCGTAGCGGCTGACGCGTCACAGCGTGTAGTGATCTGTGCAGCCCGGGGGGACTGGCTCGGGAGGATTCCCCTGCTGGTGGGGAACGCTCGTGGTTGGCTACCCCTGGTCTATGCTATATATACAATACTAGCTGAGAGACCCGGCGTTGCCCGGGATGTAATTTTGGGGGGGCGTACGACAGGGTTGGGCTTCCCCCCCCCCCCCCATGACAGCTAGGTGGGTGAGTGAGTTGACTGAGTGTGTGGGTGGGTGGGTGACACTTGACTGAGTGGGTGGGTGGGTTGGTGACTGAGTGGGTCGGTGACTGGGTGGGTGACTTTGAGTCGGTTTGACTTTGGGTCGGTGGGTGGGTGACTGGGTGGGTGACTTTGGGTCGGTTTGACTTTGGGTCGGTGGGTGGGTGACATTGGGTCGGTTTGACTTTGGGTCGGTGGGTGTGTGACTTTGGGTCGGTGGGTGGGTGTATGACTTTGGGTCGGTGGGTGGGTGGGTGACTTTGGGTCAGTTTGACTTTGGGTCGGTGGGTGGGTGACTTTGGGTCGGTGGGTGACTTTGGGTCGGTGGTTGGGTGGGTGAGTTGGGTCGGTGGGTGGGTGACTTTGGGTCGGTGGGTGGATGACTTTGGGTTGGTGGGTGGGTGACTTTGGGTCGGTGGGTGGGTGACTTTGGGTCGGTGGGTGGGTGACTTTGGGTCGGTGGGTGGGTGACTTTGGGTCGGTGGGTGGGTGGGTGACTTTGGGTCGGTGGGTGGGTCGGTGACTGGGTGACTTTTTCAGGGTCGGTGAGTGGGTAGGTGGGGTCAGTGACTGGGTGGGTGGTTTTGGGTGAGACTGGGTGGGTGGTTTTGGGTGAGACTGGGTGGGTGAGTGGGAGACTGAATGGGTGGGTGAGTGGGAGACTGAATGGGTGGGTGACTGGGAGACTGAATGGGTGGATGAGTGGGAAAATGAATGGGTGGGTGAGTGGGAAACTGAATGGGTGGGTGAGTGGGAAACTGAATGGGTGGGTGAGTGGGAAACTGAATGGGTGGGTGAGTGGGAAACTGAATGGGTGGGTGAGTGGGAAACTGAATGGGTGGGTGAGTGGGAAACTGAATGGGTGGGTGAGTGGGAAA
>NC_134499.1:30589669-30684669 GCF_040206685.1 Ascaphus truei
GCAGAGCTGGGGACACAATCTCAGGGCTGTGCAACGTGAGCAGCCGCCATCCACATCATTAAACTGAAGCTGGGAGTCACTCTTCTTACTATAGAAATACCTTGTGCCCATTTTGCCCCATTTGCATTCACTGAGCCATTTATGGAGCGGTTATAAAGAATAATAAGGTGAGCTATGAAGGAGTAGCAGGGGGAGGTTTAATGGGACAACAGAAGCAGTTGCCAGGAGTGTATATATGGGGCAATAGAGGGAATTATAGGGACGAGTTATATGGCGTAATAGGAGGCATTATCGGCAGCGATTATTTGGAGCAATAGGAGGAGGGATGGGGAGGGGTTATATGCAGAAATAGGAGGAGTTATAGGGAGGGTTTATATGAGTAGCTCTGCGGCTAATACTATACACCTGATACATAAAGCTTGGCGCCTTGCAGACGCACTTACCAGAACGCCCTCCTACTGTCTCTGTACGTCCTTCCTACCTACAAATTAGATTGTAAGCTCTTCGGAGCAGGGACTCCTCTTACTAAATGTTCATTTTTATGTCTGAAGCACTTATTCCCATGATCTGTTATTTGTATTATATGTTATTTATATGATTGTCCTGTGTATTAATACTATGAAGCGCTATGTACATTAATGGCGCTATATAAATAAAGACATACATACATATAGATTAATAGGAGGCATTATAGGGAGCAGTAGGCGGAATTATAGGGAGGGGTTATATGGAGCAATAGGAGGCGTTATAGGGAGGGGTTATATAGATTAATAGGAGGAGTTCTAGTAATAATAGGAGTTAAATGGAGCATTTATATGGAGCAATAGGAGAAGTTATAAAAAGTGGTTATATGAAGTATTAGGAGTTATAGGGAGCGGTTATATGGGGTATTAGGAGGAGGGATAGGGAGCATAACATGGAGTATTAGGCATTATAGGGAGCAGATATTTGACTCAATGCACCTAACCCATAGCCCGACCATAATGTTCTCACCCCAGCCCACCACAAAGACATTTTAACAATGACTTTATGTCCATCACATGAAATGTTCCATATGTAACCCCACCACTATTTTATGAACGAATGTACAGGGCGCTATATAAATGTTGCTATAAATAAATAATCAATGTAATCTTTAGATTCCGATCTAGTGCGTGTAAATATGAGCTTATTGTGGGCTCTCAATATTAGTCCTGGGACGGAGGGTCTCTACGGGAATCTTACACTGCAATAACCAGGACTGGGTGAGAATCTCTTTGTAACATGGGGTGAGGTTGCCAATACTACACTGATTCAATGCAGCAATCCCAGTGCTGGACACAGGGAGAACAAGTCTTGCAAAAACATTCCAGGTCCAAGCTGAACCAGGTTATGCCACTTCAAAGGCCAGGCAGAGGACCTACAAGATGCTTTCTTTGACATTTAAGAATTAGCCACATGTGCACCCGCAGATTGGATCTGCTTCTCATTCTGGTGCTTTACATCATGTTTGGGGCCCATTAAATGCTTTCTGCAGCTGACAGGTGATTTGAAGTGTTAATTTGAGTAATTGGGACTCAGAAGCAGAGCACTCCTCACAGAGCAGTTTAAGGCTTGTAGTATCATTCCAGGAGTTGTTTGCTGGATTTGAGGGTTACGTGTAAATGTCTGATTATGGGGTCTTGTTTCCAGCTGATGAGTCAGTAATGCTTACATTACACGGGGCAGATGCTGGAGTTGCCTTCCTAGGTACTCAGTGCACCCCTCTTTTTCGTAATACAGTGAACACATTAATCCAATTACACTGCCCTGTAAACATAAATAAAGGGGTGCGATTTGATCCCTCTTTTACCTGTCTGATGCCCATATGCGCTAAAACTAAAGGGTGGTAAGGTTTAGCATGGCTAAAGAGGAGAGGGCGGGGGGGGAAGCAGGGGAGAAAGCAGAGAGGGACAGAGAGAGAGATAGAGGGAGAAAAAGGGGGCGGGGGGAGAGAGAGAGAGAGAGGGAGAGAGAGAGGGAGAGATAGAGTTGGAGAGGGAGAGAGAGAGAGAGGGAGAGAGAGAGAGGGAGGGAGAGAGGAAGGGAGAGAGAGGGAGAGAGAGGGAGGGGGAGAGAGGGAGAGAGGGAGAGGGAGAGAGGGAGAATTGCACAGTAGTTGTAAATAGAATGATCATATTTCATTTTCACTGTTCTTAAGCCAGTGAAATTCTTCCAAGTAATAACGGCAAGAATCCCAGTCCCGATAAGAATCGGAGGACTGCGAGCAGAGCGCATCGTATTTCACCGATTTTGATATGGTCATATAATCTAGGACGCCTGCCACGGTATATTTTAATTCAGTATCTGTGAACACTCTTGTTTGAGCGACGCACCCGTCACTCCTTTCTATTATCAGAGAGCTATAAAGCAGCCCAGCAGACATCGGTGACGGCAGGCAGCCCGGGCTGGGTGTACCGAACAATAAAACATAACATTACAAAGATGAACTAACTGCATCTTATCTCTCCAAACGACACGCTGTGCCTCTTACCAACACTTCCACGGTGAACATTCTGTCAGCCCTAGAATTATTTGAACAGGGGTTTTTTTGTTTGTTTGTTTTTTTTTAAGTTCAGGAATATCTCGTCCCCTTGGGGGTGAGAAAACGCGATCCTCTCCTGAATGATATCGGAGGCTGGGCATCGGCGAGATAAGAACCTGCTTTGCACAGATACTGAAATCAGCATCTTCCTCGTTATCAGCTGGAGATGAAGTGTTATTGTGTTTAATTTGATGAATTGGAACCGTTCAGTCCTCATGGAAGCTGGAGCAGACATACAGATGCAGCGGCCGTTATTCGAACATTTCACGGAGCCGTTTTCGTGTGCTCTGCGGAATTCCACGCGCCATTCCCGCCACCAATCACACCAGGCACACCCGTGTGTACCGCGGTTTATTTGTTTGAATTTCATGGATTCTGATTTCTTTGGGTGCAGTTCTTCGCGTATCCGTGGCAGAAATGAATTAATTGTAATGTGTACAGTACTTTGCTACTGTGTCAACTTGCAGGTGTTTAAAGACCAGAATACTAAAATGCCATTTTCTGCACTCGATAAAAACGAGTCAACACGCGTCTTAAGGCGGTGAGGTTGGAAGAAATTACGCGCCATGACGTGGATATTCCGAGGTATACAACGCGTGATGTGTTCGAATAACGGCCGCTGCATCTGTACGTTAGTCGGACTTTTACGAGGTGGCAGTGGGGAAGCACAAACAGGACGGGGGTTTGTAACCTTTTTTTGGGAGGGAGCTTCCATAGCAATGTGTTACATGCCCCCCCCTCCCAGGATTGCAAGGGTTAAATCAGAATTGTTTATTCTCTTCTGAAATCAAGTCGGAAAGAAACGCGGAGTATTACTGCCATATTCCGCGTAGCCTCACATTTCAACATGAAAATGACGAGGTTTGCTTGAATTCGGTGGCAAAGCTGTAGTTTGAAGTAATAGTGACCACATTGGTCCTGGGGAAGAGCAGATGGGTCACCGGTTGTGATACCTTTTAGGGACCAACAGTAGAGCTCTTCATAGATAAAAGTATAGGGTACAGAGCTTACATAGGGTTCTTTTACAAGCGCACAGACAAGCTGACACTTCTTATGTTTGATACAAATGTCGCATAACCTGCAGTTAGCGGATAACGTAATCGCTGACAGCACTTTCATACAAGGAGCACTCTTATGGGTTCAAATAACATGTCACTAGTTATTAACTCCCTATAATGGGCAAATTAAAGCAGCTTCATCTGTTTCTATTCATGATTTCCCCTCCTTCCCCATTGTAACCCCGTCTTTAATTCCCACAGCAGTGAAGATACCGATTTTCATAACAGCTCAGCTAGGGTGAGAGCAAGAGGAAAAGTGGAATGTACATTAGTTAAAAGAGAACCTAGTTTTGGGGAGATCGAACACGCTATTTATGTTTTCCGTTCTTCTGAAGACTACCCCAACAGTTCCTAAACACCTCTGTATACCAGGGCCCATATTCTGTAAGCTGCAATAGCACTGATCCGGGACTATCGTGCAGGGAGGCCCACTGACGTCAAAAGGACTTTCCATGCAAGAGCGCTGGATTGGCACTATCGCAGCTTACAGAATAAGGGCCCAGAAGTGGCCCCCGTGAGTTGGGCACCTTTACCTCACAATAATAATAAGCTCGTTACATGGCACCTCACACCTAGCAAGGTCCGAAAACCTAGATTTCAATGTCTCCGAGTAGCATTCCACACTGAGATCAAACAATCTGGATGGTTTAATAACCAACGTTTCGGTCCATTATTGGATCTTTTTCCTGGCTTAAAAAAAATCCTATTACGGACTAAAATGTTGGCTAATAAACCATCGTGATTCTTTGATGTCAGTGTTGAAGGCTACTCAGTTATTTGCACACAGCGTGATACCTGGATATGGCCTTTTCGATTTTTAGCTCGCGGTCGCCCACTTGCGTTTCAGGCCGGTATTGCAAACAACGCTTAAATTCCATGTTCAGCCCTCTGTCACATTATGTGCAATACGTGCGCAAATGTGTACCGCCGACGGTGCGAGGTATGGTGTCCCATGGACTACTCACGGCAATAGCGACCGACCATGGCGCTACATCGGTATATCTGTAACTCTCCCTGCCCGGCTTCCTAGGGAATTTACATCGGTGTGATATGTATAAGGCTACCCCACAGCACATGGGTTACCTGGATTCAGGGGGCTGGAATTCACACGGCTGAGCGATGAGGTAGCAAGGTTATATAATAACAGGCGCCAGATACCTTTATAGCACAACTGCCCTTTATTCGTGCCCCCAAACACAGGGACCGCTCATTCATATATTGACAACATTGCACTGTATTTTATATCAGACATACGAAAAAAAGTGTGTGAATCCTAATGATAATTCCATATTTTTGCCATGATTTCCTTCTAGAATCAAAACCAGTCTTTTCTTAAATATCCAATAGGGTTTATATTAACCAATTCCGTGTCTTTTGAAACCAAATGATGTATGAATTAGACAAACAATGAGTAGGTAAGAGTCAGGGTATGTGCAAAAGTAAGTGAAACCCTGGTTTAATCAGCTAAATTAAAGGGATAATTAGGTGTTTAAATAATTAGGCAGATCTTCAGGTATGACTTTGGGAGGCCCCACCCTATATACAAATCAGAAACTTTATGAGTTTGGTCCTCACCATACATGTGTGTGAAAACATGTCATGCTAAGATCAAAAGACATCTGAGGACCTCAGAAAAGCAGTTATTGATGCTCATCAGTCTGGAAAGGGTTACAAAACAATTTCTTAGGAGTTGAGGCTCCACCAATCCACTGTCAGACATATCAGTCTACAAGTCGAGAAAGTTCAAGACCATTGTCACTCTACCCAGGAGCAGTCGTCCTACAAAAAATCTCTCCAAGAACTGTCAAATCATCCAGGAAGTCACACAGAACCCCAGAGTAACATCCAAGGATCTGCAGGCCACTCTCGCCTTGGTTAATGTGAGTGTTCATGACTCAACTATTAGAAAAAGACTGAACAATATTGATTTTATTGGAGATAATAATGGAGGAGATTTTCGTTTTGTTTGTATCCCCTGTTTTGTGTTTTTTAATATGTAGTAAATAAATCATTTTTTATTTTTTCACTAACCTAGTGAGTTTCTGATGTTTTTCTATGGGTCCACTGTCCCACCAATGTCCTGCTTTTTCATTGAACAATAATGGTGTTCATGGAAGGATAGCCAGGAGGAAACCACTACCCTCTAAAAAGAACATTGCTGCCGTCTGAAGTTCGTCAATGATCCTAAACACACAAGAAGATCTACAAAAGAATGGCTGCGGAAGAAGAAATTCTGTGTTTTAGAAAGTCCTAGTCAAAATCCTGAACTTAACCCCATCAAAATGTTGTGACAGAACCAGAAGCTAGCTGTTAATGTGTGAGGATCGGGCGTAAGCTCCTCCCCCATCAAGCTCCGGTCGCCTGATTGGTTCCAGACTTGTTCATTCCAGCTGTGCAGCTCTGTGCCTGATTGGCTCTCCCTGCTATTCAGGCTCAGCCTCTTCCACCAGGAAGTTGGCTGAGCATAATCTCTTGTGACGTGTGCTGGTCGCAAGCACTCTGTCTCACCTTGCCTTGCTTTGACCCCGCTGCCTTCTCCAATCCTCGACCTTGGCTAGTGTCCCCTATGATCCGTACCTCTCCACTCCTCGACCTCGGCTTGCTCTCCTACTACTCTACTCTCTTCTACCCTCACCCGGCTACCCACAACGATGAGTCCCGCATCCAGATGAGACTTTGCGGCTTCAAGTCGTTGAATCAATACCCCCACCTCGCCCTTGCGGTTCCGTCCTGTTTGTGGCGAGCACCCGTTACACAATGCAAGGAAGCCCTCAAATGTCACGGAATTAAACCAGTTCTGTAAGGAGGAATGGGCCAAAATTCCTCAAACCCCATGTGAGAGACTGACCAGCAGTTACAGGAAACGCGTAGTTGAAGTCATTGCTGCACAAGGGGGCGCCACCAGGTACTGAATCTAAAGGTTCACATACTTTTTCACACATGGATATTTAATGTTGAATCATTTGTGGATAAATAAATGTTGAAAAAGTATCATGTTTTATGTGATTTGTTTGATCAGGTTCTTTATCTATTACTAGGACTTAGATTAAGATCAAAGACAATTTTAGCTTTGAAATATGTAAAATATGTGAAAATCCAAAGAAGTTCACAAACTTCTTCTCGCAACTGTAGATGAAAACGGTTCTTCCATCAGTGCCCACTTGGCCCAATCTTGGTTCTTCACTGTGCAAAGACCCGGGACCCCCTCCTTGTAGTTGTGGACTGTATTCCTCATTCATTCAGGAGTACTAGGCCCATTGGGGATCCTAGCGGATCCTGTATACGTAACCCAATACCTTTAGCCATTATGGTTACTGCCACTTCAGCCTGAGAGGAATCTATATGCCGATCCGCAGATAGATCTGATCCGCCGGCATCCGGGACTTCTCGTTACTGAGGCCCTCTGTCGCATAACGTTTCATTTAGCACCATTACTTGACTCCCTTAGTCTTCTCTAGGGATCCTAACTAACAAGGTTGATTTCCCTGTCTGTAACATAATAAAGTAGGGGGGCCTGGTCTGTACAATTACCTGAAGAACATGGCTGCCTACTCTCCCCGAGGTCCCTCTCCTCATGTTCTCCTGGAACCTAAACTTGTAGAACAGTCCCTCCTCCTTAAACACCCTTGCGTGAAGTATGGATCCCCATAGCACCCCAGGGTGGGGCCTAGCCTACACTAACACTGCTAGTAACCCTTTAGAAGGGGGTTGCCGTGGTGAGTCTGGCACCCATATAATTTTCGTCTTGAAATAAGCTTTGTGATTTCCTGTGATTGCGCAAGTATATTATATGTTATTCTGTGTGATGCAGCCACACTAAGCTTGATGGAACCCTAAGAAGTTGCTTAGTTTCTTTATGTCCTAGTGCCACCTACGGGTAGCACCCTCTTTGAGTGACCTAGATACTGGGCAGCCTGAGATGTCTACCTGAGGCTACAATGGAACAGTGTTGTATTTCTTTCTGCCTTCACTGCTCAGATTGCTATCTCATTGAGAAGTCTCAGGTTTTCTCTTTACGCATTGTGATGGGATGTGAGCCATTGTGCTCCCCTTACTCAGCTTCCTATCTGATTGGAACACACCTGCCTTCCATTACTCTCTGGCTGGGAGCTGGGCTGGTGATTGTGTTTCAAACTTCACGTTCAATGCTTACAAAGCCGTCATTTTCTGTAACCCCTTTGATGCCAGAAGTGTATTGCATGTGCCTTTTGCTATGAAGAGGCTACTGCAACCTCCTGTTAGCTGCATTCCCCAACAGTTCGTAACAGTGAAGAAATGATCAGTGTTTTTAGTGCACTGATGTTGTTTCTATGGAGTGCGTGGTGCTTAATTTTGATCTATTTGTTGTTTTTTAAGACTCAATTTCTCCGGAAAATAATGCAGATTTAGCGAGCGAAGTGGGTGGGGGAGTTAACGAGAGTGAGGCCATTTTAAAATGGGAGTGACTCAGTGAGTAACGACACTGACTGACACTGAGATTGCTGCAGGGGAGCCTGGTTCAATTCCCGGTGTCGGCTCCTTGTGACCTTGGGCAAGTCACTTTATCTCCCTGTGCCTCAGGCACCAAAAACATAGACTGTAAGCTCCACGGGGCAGGGACCTGTGCCTGCAAAATGTCTCTGTAAAGCGCTACGTAAAACTTGCAGCGCTATACAAGAACATGCTATTATTATTATTAAAAGACACTAAAAGAAAGCCACAGATGTTTTTCTGAACTGAGCAGTGTGTTTCTTGCCTGTAATGTCGCCATCCTGATTAACATTGGAAATCCTCCACTGGTGATTTTGTTAAACCCCACTCCTTCCCCCCCCCCCAAATGAGAGGCCACTATTATGTTTGTGATTCTCCAACTTCTCCTTTGTTGAGAAGTTCTGCTCAATGACAAACTCAGTGTGCATTGTGAGCTCAGTGATGCCTGTTGCACTTTTTCTCATTGAGACTTACAATTGAAACTAAATAACCACAGGACGGGGAGCATTTGGAAGAATCAGATCCCCGGGCTGGGGCGTGTGAAAGTATCAGCTGGTCACCTTTATATACAGAGAATACTGCTCACAGAACAGGAGAGGAAGCAGATGCATTAATGTCAGTCCTGTGGAGCGCAGAAGACCTAATAATATTGTAACGACATTGTAAATACTGTATAATTATTCTTTAATATGACATGCCGGCATATAATACTTACAATTATGAGAAAGATGGGTGATAGAATAATTGCGGTAAATGTATGACAACCCTTTCATTCCAAAGAGTATTCTTTGTTATTTTGTTTTTTACGTGTTCGATGCATATGACGGGACATTTTGTATATTATATATTAATCTGTTTCTTTACTTTACATGTTGTGATGTTGTTTTAGCTTCCTGCGGAGTATACACTGGCAAGCTGCAGATAGGACCACTTCTGATAAATACAATATTCAATTTATGTTTATGTTTGGAAACAATAGCAAATCAGACACACTGTACATCAACTCTGTAAAGGGTGTTGGGACGTGCTGCTAAGGATCCCACATGTACCTGTATGATTTGGGCCGCGTGGACCACTCCCCACCCAAATGCCACACCCACACCACAAACATCCCGGGCAACGCCGGGGCTCTCAGCTAGTGATTTATAAAACATTAGAAAATAGCTACTATTCTAAGATGGCACCGATTTATAACATGGCTGGCTGTTCCAAAATGGAAGACTAGTAGAAACTCACAATAAATAGCTTGGTTGGGAGCATACCAACACATGAACATGACCTAAATAAGCATTAAATCTCGCTGGATTATTCAAGACCTATCGGGGTGATATATGAATAAATTCAATGTGTAGAAGCAGCACCAGATTATCAAACACAGAAAAATGATAAGAAAAGAGAATATTGCGCCTGGTTTGCACCATGGGATAATTCTCCACGAAGAGTCTACATGGGGCATTCAATTTTCATTCCTTTTTTTACCCAGATCTGCTTTAAATGGAAGGAAGTTGATTCTAAGTAAAGAGGGTCCATTGAGGGAAAAGTGCCAGAGAAGGAGGAGGGGAGGGGAGGTGGATCCAATCAAGCCTGCCCTCAATGACGGCCATTGAGAGGACAGGCCTCTCCCTTCCAGTCACAGGCTTTATCCTGGTAAATATATATTTACCAATACAGTGGATCTAAATGCCAACGTTTATAAACCCGGTGACAATCGTTTGATACATAAAGCACAGACCTACTTCAATAATACCCATATCCTTCTGCATGAGCCAAAACGGATCTGCCGTGCTATTAAAATAAATCCTCCAGACCCTTTAATTGGGTAAAAAGATGAATTCTCCATTAGCAACAGAGACAGCCTGGGGTCAGGGGCATCAGTGGCTATTCATTATCTCCATTGATTGAGAAGAACAGACTTTAAATGCAACTAAATTGGTTTTTATGGCAAAGAAATATGATGGCCAGTCTGTTAACCCCTTGAGAAATATAGAGGCCTGCAATTAATATATTATAATATAACGGGAGAGCATAGAATACTTACAGTTATGAGAGATTCTTGTGAGATATGATGGTGAAATATTATTCATTGTTTTCCAAATGTTACATGGATATGATGATAAACTGTGCATATTACAAATGAGTTACTATCTTTTAATTTGCATATTGTGTTGTTGGTTTAGCACCCTGCAGAGTATACGCAGGCAGCCAGCGAAGAACACAGTGTTATCTTTTACTGTCATGGGAAAATATGGAAATCCTAAATCTAGCTTCAACACGCAGATCCAGGAATCTTCAGATAAAGGAGAACCCTGTGTGTACAGGTAAGACGTAAGTAAGATGGCTGACTAACAAGATGGCGGGACTATTCAAGGTGACAACAAATCAATTGGTCTGAAGAGAGCAGCAGTGCAATGCAGATCCGTTCCCCCACTATTTTGTTTTGTTTTTACATTTCCTGCCTGTCTGACCACTCTAATTTCTCTATTTTAGCATCTCTAAATGGCGTAATTTATCTAAGCACAAAGCCCTTAAACTAATAATAATAGCATGCTCTTGTATATCGCTGCTAGTTTTACGTAGCGCTTTACAGAGACATTTTGCAGGCACAGGTCCCTGCCCCATGGAGCTTACAATCTAAGTTTTTGGTGCCTGAGGCACAGGGGGATAAAGTGACTTGCCCAAGGTCACAAGGAGCCGACACTGGGAATTGAACCAGGTTCCCCTGCTTCAAGCTCAGTGCCAGTCAGTGTCTTTACTCACTGAGCCACTCCCGGCTTAAATGACACCAGGAGAATTCCCCTTGTCTGTGTGGTTTCAGCGGTTGGATTTATATTAATAAGATTATTAAAATCAGGGGCGGCCAACTCCAGTCCTCAAGGGCCAACAAACAGGTCAGGCTTAAAGGATATCCCTGCTTCAGCACAGGTGACTCAATCAGGGGTGCAGTCTTTGACTGAGCCACCTGTGCTGAAGCAGGGATATCCTGAAAACCTGACCTGTTGCTGGCCCTTGAGGACTGGAGTTGGCCATCCATGATGAAGATGATAATGCGTATCAGAATAAGGGTCTCTCCATTCTCTGTTACAGCATAAATATCCCACACTTGTTTTTCTGAAGTCTTATGTTGTCTTTAATTTTACAGGTCTTCTGGAAACACTTTGCTGCTACTTAAAAAAAGAAATAAAAAATGTATACTTTTGACCAACGTGTAAGGTAAAAATGATAGTAATGATTACAATGATATTATAAATAAAGTGTGTGTGTGTGTGTGTGTGTGTGTGTGTGTGTGTGTGTGTGTGTGTGTGTGTGTGTGTGTGTGTGTGTGTGTGTGTGTGTGGCGCGGGTTGCAGCAACTCAGCAAGAAGGGAGCAGCCTAGTGGTGAAACAACTTGAGAACAAGTCGCACCTTTCATACCTTCATCAGGCCCTTCTACGCAAAGTAAGTTCCAAAATATGGGACATTTTTATTGTCCCATTCGGCTTAACCTAGAAATTCAGCACAGTCCCACTAACTTGAGGCAGCTGGCAAGTGACGACCCTAATTAGACAGGATTGCACCCTTTAAACGTGTAAATGTTGAAGCTTCTCTCTCCTTGGGTTAACCATCAAATAATGATCATGGCCAAGGACGAAAGCTGAACAAATCTCTGTGGTGCGGGGGAGGTCATTAACCCCTTGAGTGCGTAGCTACCATGTCGTGAAGTCTGGCTACTCTGGGGGGGGGGGGGCTGGGTGCCAATGACGTAGTTACATCATGGGCTCTTTGCTCATTTTCTAGGGGAGAAAGCAGAGGCCCCAAGGTGGGGCCGTTGCCACCATAAGGGCTTAGCACTGACAGAGATGGCACATTTGGGTGGCTTTCCCCAACCTGGGGAGGGGAGAAGGATGCTGTCAGACTCTAGGCTGGCCGGGGGCCTCCACCGCCCACGTGTGCCAGGAAGGCAGGGCTTAGGGCTTAAATACATGAGGCCACAGCCATAGGGACAAACAAGTCCCTCAATTTCCCATCCCCAGAAATTTATTATTTATGTCTAACAGGTATGTTTAAGTTTCTATCAACAGGTCCATCGTAACAGCTGTGGCAGAACTGTGCCACCACCAGTCAGCTTAAAGTTGCCAGGATAATTCGAAGAAGAAAGACGCCGGCTGCATGGTTGAACCTGTGGCTAAGTCCCCAGAAGAGATTGGGCACACTGGAGGTGCTAACTCATGTGGTCTGGCTTATCCCTTGCCAAAGTCACTTGGAAAAAGCTAAGTGTCAACTGTACGGTTTGACCGAGGCAGTCACAAGGGGGGGGACTGAGAGCAGAGCACTGCTGAGCGGGACGGGGGAGGCCAGCCAGAGTCAGCCTGTTAATGCTCTCCCCCAGTACTACTCGCAGGACGCATGGGTCACCTGCAAACATGGACTTATAGTGGCTGTCTGATGGTTTTTCACGTTATGTTGGTAAATAACAATAAAGCTGTGATCTCATTTTATTTCCACCGAAATCTGCGTGGGCGCGAATTTTTAGGTGCAGGAAAATGGAAGGGTAGGCGCATTCTGCCGTTGCGTGTTTTTGCACTCCTGTTGGACGCTGAACGGGATCTGACCAGACGAGGAATGGTAGAGGAGGACTCCTCCTCTCAGATTTGTCGCCACCATGTGACCGCTCCTCGTAATGTGCCGGAAGGGGCTGCGTGGCACTCCTGGTGCGGCCGCCGCGCCGGCATCCAAAGGGTTAAGGAATTAACACTGATAAAATACGGATCTGCCAGCCTGCTGGGGTTAATAAATAAATAAATAAAAAATAATGACGTGTTTGAGGTTTAATTACTTGAAATTGCCACCCGTTAATTTATTTAAACTTGTATCCGTCTCGGATAACTTCTGAGACTGCAAAAATCATCACTATCCATTAAATGCAAGCGTGTGTGCCAGGCCTCTCCTTGTTAAAGCTGAATATGCAGTATCCTTTCTACTCCTGCATCAATCTTCCTGTGCACACACACACACACACACACTCGCACACACACACTCGCATACCAGGCCGGAGGTATATGCAAACGGGAACGGTTTATTGTCTTCTGTACAGCACAGTTACACGGCAGGCTTCTGCCCAATGCAGTACTCTCAGCTCTCACTGAAGGATGGTCCCTGGACCTCCACTATAGGCCAAGGGCACCTGCAGCCGTCCTAGCTCTTCCCCACCACCTCCCTAGCAGAGGCAGAGGTATGGTCTACACTCGCTCTCCCCCAAGGGGAAGAGGAATAGAGTTGGCCCAATATGCAGCCTCTCCAATGTGTGACCTGCCTTCCTCAGAGGGGGAAGGCACTACTACATTTAGGGCAGTTCTGCCTTTAAGTACTGCCAGGAGGAGGGCACCAGGTCTGGCTCATTATTGGTCATGCCCAGGCCTGATGTCACCGCCACCTGCTGTCACTCAAATGCAGTTCCTCGGAGGGGGAAAACCCCATACCAACTACTGGCAACCTGATTGTACCAGGGTTTACTGCCAGAACAAGGGCAGAATAGTAGCCATCAGGTGACCTGGCTACATACTGTATATATAACTATATATATAAGTCTCAAATAATGTTTGTGTGTGTATGTCAGCTGGACAGCTCATTGGCCTGCGGACCAGGCAGGGAGGAGCCAGGCAGGGAGGAGAGACACACACGCACACTCTCCTCACACCGTGACCACGTGCGCCTCTGACTGACCACACACACACACACACACACACACACACACACACACACACACACACACACACACACACACACACACACACACACACACACACACACACACACACACACACACACACAGTTGAGGTTTGACCTTGCTTGGCCTCACTCTCCCTCGTCAGCCGGACTGCAGCTCACCTTCCACACCCCTCCCCCCCCCCTCCCGGTGCCCCTCACTCTCTCCCCCCCACCTCAACCAAACCCGGACGCTCCGTAACATCCCCAGCCGCACCCTCATGTGCGCCGCCCTGCACCGGCTCCCGGACGGAGGGGAAGCGCGGCGCGGCCCTCCTGCTCAGCAGCAAACTCCAGGCTCCTCCCCCTCGCTCCCAACGAGGAACGGAGGGGAAGCGCGGCGCGGCCCTCCTGCACTCACCCTCACCGGTTCCCGGACGTAGGGGAAGCGCGGAGTGGTCTCCTGCCACTCTTGCCACTCTTGCCCCCCCGCCAACTTCCCGAACCCACCTCCTGCCCAAGCCAGATGCCACGGGGATATCAGTGCCAGGAGGGGAACCGTCTGCCGCCAGGAACCACCACCCGGTCAATGTAAGTCACCCACCTAGCTGTCAAGGGGGGGGGAAGCCCAATCCTGTCGCCTGCCCCCCCAAAATTACATCCCGGGCAACGCCGGGTATGTCAGCTAGTATATATATATATATGCACACACATCAGTGCTGTAGTGGAGGGTAAGCGGCGGTATAAATCATACACTCTGTTATTTTCGAACCATTAGGCCATACGCTCTGCTTTACTGGAGAGCCAATCAGCCTCCAGTAGTAATTTTGTAGCTCCTCCCTGCTTCCGTCCAGGAGGGGGAGGGGCATTTGCCGCATTAGCCATTTGCCATGTGGCTCAGATTATGTGAAAAAGACATTCCCCATCTCTATTACACATAGCTCCTTTCAACACCTTGTTATCCCTTACCTACTACACCTGTGTTCCTGCTGCCGCAGGGGAGCGGGGGGCTGCGTCTCCTCAAAGCTAGATAGCCCTCGCTAACCTTCCTAGTCTCTCATGATTCGAGTGATTCATCAATTAAGAATGCATCTCTGAGTCTGCAACCCACTATGACAGGTGGCCCCTGTGTGATACCCGAACCCCCCTGTCTTCGTCCCAAGTGATCCCCCTGTCGTCTGTCATCCCCAATTGATCCTGTGCTCCCCAAGCAATCCCCTGTCCCTGCTCCCAGACCAGACCATCACCTTACTTACTTTTTTTTTTTTAATGGCGCCCTCCCACACACCCACCGGATTTAGCAGATGCTAATTATGACACAGACCTCCTCACTTGTAACCTGGAGCTACAGGGGGCCGCGGCTTCTCTCCCCACGGCCCAGCCCACCCCTGTACTTTCTCCCACACTGCCGGCTCCTCTAGCTTTTTGTTCCGCTGCATGGGGGGTGGGTCGTGGGTCCCTGAGGCTCTTGTTAAGCTTGCAAAAAAGGGGATTGCACCCGCTCAACCTAGTGTGACCGCTAAGATCACTATATCAGACTGGTGCAATAGGGCAGGGAGACTAATCAGAACACAGAGAACACTGTATGATGTAGAGACACAGAGCATACAGATAAGGCCCTATTAATGCACTCAAAATCTGAAGAGGTAGGTCACCCTGGTAAAGAAGCAACAACACAGGAATAATCTGAACCAAACCTAGAAATAGTATTTAAATATGCTTTATTAATGTTGGTTAAAAATGGTACCAGAGTATATACTCTGGTAGCATTTTTAACCAACACTAATAAAGCATATTTAAATACTATTTCTAGGTTTGGTTCAGATTATTCCTGTGTTGTTGCTTCTTTACCAGGGTGACGTATCCTCTCTTGTTAAGCTTCCAAGTTCCTTTGGTCTGCTCTGTGACTCATCCCACTGCAGGGGTCCGCAGCTCTCCCCCTCCTCTCACTGTGTCAGCTTATCCCACTGCAGGGGTCTGCAGCTCTCCCCCTCCTCTCACTCTGCCAGCTAATCCCACTGCAGGGGTCCGCAGCTCTCCCCCTCCTCTCATTCTGCCAGCTAATCCCACTGCAGGGGTCCGCAGCTCTCCCCCTCCTCTCACTCTGCCAGCTAATCCCACTGCAGGGGTCCGCAGCTCTCCCCCTCCTCTCACTCTGCCAGCTAATCCCACTGCAGGGTTCCGCAGCTCTCCCCCTCCTCTCACTCTGCCAGCTAATCCCACTGCAGGGGTCCGCAGCTCTCCCCCTCCTCTCACGGTGTCAGCTTATCCCACTGCAGGGGTCCGCAGCTCTCCCCCTCCTCTCACTGCCAGCTTATCCCACTGCAGGGGTCCATAGCTCTCCCCCTCCTCTCACTGCCAGTTTATCCCACTGCAGGGGTCCGCAGCTCTCCCCCTTCTCTCACTGGCAGCTTATGCCACTGCAGGGGTCCGCAGCTCTCCCCCCCCTCTCATTCTGCCAGCTTATCCCACTGCAGGGGTCCGCAGCTCTCCCCCTCCTCTCACTGCCAGCTTATCCCACTGCAGGGGTCCGCAGCTCTCCCCCTCCTCTCACTCTGCCAGCTTATCCCACTGCAGGGGTCCGCAGCTCTCCCCCTCCTCTCACTGCCAGTTTATCCCACTGCAGGGGTCCGCAGCTCTCCCCCTCCTCTCACTCTGCCAGCTTATCCCACTGCAGGGGTCCGCAGCTCTCCCCCTCCTCTCACTCTGCCAGCTTATCCCACTGCAGGGGTCCGCAGCTCTCCCCCTCCTCTCACTGCCATCTTATCCCACTGCAGGGGTCCGCAGCTCTCCCCCTCCTCTCACTCTGCCAGCTTATCCCACTGCAGGGGCCCGCAGCTCTCCTCCTCCTCTCACTGCCATCTTATCCCACTGCAGGGGTCCGCAGCTCTCCCCCTCCTCTCACTGCCAGCTTATCCCACTGCAGGGGTCCGCAGCTCTCCCCCTCCTCTCACTCTGCCAGCTTATCCCACTGCAGGGGTCCGCAGCTCTCCCCCTCCTCTCACTGCCATCTTATCCCACTGCAGGGGTCCACAGCTCTCCCCCTTCTCTCACTCTGCCAGCTTATCCCACTGCAGGGGTCCGCAGCGCTCCCCCTCCTCTCACTCTGCCATGCTTATCCCACTGCAGGGGTCCGCAGCGCTCCCCCTCCTCTCATTGCCATCTTATCCCACTGCAGGGGTCCGCAGCTCTCCCCCTCCTCTCACTGCCAGTTTATCCCACTGCAGGGGTCCGCAGCTCTCCCCCTCCTCTCACTCTGCCAGCTTATCCCACTGCAGGGGTCCGCAGCTCTCCCCCTCCTCTCACTCTGCCAGTTTATCCCACTGCAGGGGTCCGCAGCTCTCCCTCTCCTCTCACTGCCAGCTTATCCCACTGCAGGGGTCCGCAGCTCTCCCCCTCCTCTCACTCTGCCAGCTTATCCCACTGCAGGGGTCCGCAGCTCTCCCCCTCCTCTCACTCTGCCAGCTTATCCCACTGCAGGGGTCCGCAGCTCTCCCCCACTGCTCGCCCCCCCCCCCTCACCTTATATCAAGCATCAAATGACACTGTGGGGTCATGTTAAGTCAAGTCACGTAACCCTGCAGCATCATTTGACACAGCATTGCTATGGCCACGCGTTACTTGAAGCCGGCTGAATCAAGGTAAGCGACTTACAGAGGCCTTGCATGGTCCCCCGGCATTTCAATTAAATGCCTTGGGGAAGAGCGTGGAGCCTCTGTAATCGCCGTGCCCCACCCCCCAAAAAAAACTCACGCACCCCTGAAATAAGGTGTTGTAATGGTAAATTGCTCAATTGTATCAGTGACACTCCAAGCCTATGAGACTATTGATGCTAAATATTAGCGAGCGTCACACTGGTCATATATCTGTGATCCTGATTTGATTAAGTGAGAGACAGAATTCCATTGGTCAAACTCTTGCAAAAGTTAAGTCACCACAATATAATGTCCTTATTACCATCCACTGGGCACCTCCACTGGTCATTTAGACAGGAGTTTGTCTGTCCTCGCGTAACCGTCCCCATTAGATAACCAATCTCCAGTGGCGCCCGAACACTGAACAAAACCTCCCAGCGCTGCAGTGGTTAAGGAATCTTCTCCTGGAAGCGTTGCCTCGGTGATACGCTCTCCCGGATTTTGTGATCTCGGTCGGTTACAGAGGGTGGTACGTAACCATAGAAACGGTGTTATAAAACCGCATGCGTTCTGACGTTTAATAAAGTGCTGCTGCAGCGTAACACCTGCGCTGAACCCTGCAGGCCCAGTAATTACGCCCGAGCTTGTTACAAGTTTAAGCGACATTTTCATCCCCTCCCGTCGGGGAGAAATCAAAGCTAGTAATAGTCATAAAACCTGGATTTAAAGCTGCCCGGACCCCGGGAACACCGATCTGCATATTGTCTGGTGTTTTTATGGTGTATATTAAATGAAACGTGTTCTTGGTTAACCCCTTCATCACAGGGCTGCTATACAGGAAGGAGAATGCATGCCGGACCCCAAAGTAATATAGAGGGGTTCCCTTTGATTCTCTGATATGATAGCTCACCATCAGGGACCCCGGGAGGCCGGGGCGGGGGGGGGGGGGGGGTTAGTCTTGTTTGCTTTATCCCAAATACATGGTAAACATGCTGCTGAAGTTGCAAATCCACATGGCCAGTCAAAAAAGAACCTTTTGTAAATAATGTAGCAAACTAATTGGCTTTCTTAAACAAATCTAAGGCTGCGTCCATAGAAGGACAGTCAGCGCTGAGCCGTGCGGACGCTCCGCGATGAGCCCCGTCATCCTCAATGAGGATGTCTTGAGAGGGGGCTGCCGTGAGCGTCCGCAGGTGTGCTGAGGCGCGGGGATTTTCAGCCGACAGCAGAACCTGTTTCTGAGCGCGCTGTCGGCTGAAAACCTCCAATCAGAGCAAAGCAGGGTCAACGTCACGGTGCCGTGACGTCGGTGCCGTGACGTCGGCGCTACGCGGTCTATTGGCCCAGTGACGTCAGTGCCCCGCCTCCCGATTGCGCACGCTGGCTCGTCTGCTAGTTTATGCAATCGCTCCTGATTACGCAGACGAGCCTCAGCGTCAGCGCGGAGGAGCACGGCTCCCCCCTCTATGGACGCCTTACGATGCTAAGCTAACTACAATTTGACTTCTTTTGTTTTCTCCTAAAATAATGAACACATGGCATTTTCTTTGAGGCCTCCGCATTGGGGGTGTGATTACCAATCAAGGGGCTTCTTCAATAAGCTGCAGGAGGGAGTGCGGGCCCCAGACCGGCAGGACCGCTTCTCACCGAGAGGTAAGTGGTGTGCGTTTAGTTTTTTCTTTGAAAGCAGGGGAGGTTTTACCTTCTCCGGCCCACATCCTGTAGCGGCGCGTTGTCAGGGTGACCGACGTCCAACGACGGCGCAATGTCATATGATGACGCGTTGCCATGGCAACGGGATGTTACATGCCGCCATGACATCATCACGCTGCAACACTGCTGGAAGAGGGCTGCTCTTCCAGGTAAGTCCCCCTAACTTTTTTCTATGGGGGGGGCCGCTCACCGCCAGCGCGCTGCCCTGAGCCCTGCAACGCATAAGGCCGGCCCTGCGTCATCAGCACGTCCTGTTCTCCGACTCGAGCTCCCCATGCACGTTGCTACTATGTCACGGGACCCCCCCCTGAGTGCCAGACCACATGACATAGTTGCTACTTCTTGGGGGAACACAAGGGGTTAAAGTAGCCTCTCTGTTTCAGTGGGACACGTTTAACTGGCCCATAAAAGTGACCCTGCTGCAGTGTATATTCCAGTGTCACAAACAAGCAAACCGTCTGTCATCATTTGGCACTGGCCTCTCTTGGCTACAATGTATCGAGCTACTTTGCTCCAGTATTACCCATCTTGCCTGAGAACACAAACCTGGGTGGCCATATGAACCCGTTGGAGGAATTACTTATCTGATAATGGGACTTTCCGTGGTCTGCTCAGTCTTCTCCTATTTTTCAGGTATCAACAATAAATAGCCCGGCCCCTCTGGCTGAGAAGGGGTCACGGTTTCAGTGAGACTCGTGGATAGTTGATGAGGCACTGGGAGGAAGGAGGACTCAATCAGCAATGTAATAAACCTACCTGTGTGAATACACACAGCCACCGACAGTCACCACAAACCCAGGTGAGATGACAGCTATCTCTGCGGAACAGCTCACGCTGGTTCTGAGAAAACCGAGGCAGGAGACCCACAGTGAGGGAAATTGCAAACACAAGGATCATGTGGAGAGTCAACTCCTCGTCTCCGCGATCAGCTCAGTTTAGCACTCCCCCCCAGCACTCTCGGGCCTGTGACCCGTCGCTGAAGCATCTCCGCGCAATGGATTATCCGAATAGCAGGGGGAGCAGCCCAGACAAATTATAATGAGCTGAGGACACCAGCAGGCGGGTGGGAATTACCTGAGAGTGATACCTGGCTCCGGGGTTAACCCATTTGTTGCCAGAGGGGCCTGCAAGGCATCGAAATGGAGAGAGAGATTGGAGTTGCAATGCAAAACGTGCTCAGTATTTACTGATCACTATCATGTGACTGTGCATGTAATATTTGGGGGCTATAGCCACTATCCCTGGTAAAAGCCAGATAGTAAGAATACTCAGTAGTGAGCACACTAGAGGGGCCCAGTACAATAAAGGTTAAGATCCGGTCCCTGGCCTTCCTTCCCTGGGCATCATCTGGGCACCAGACCCCGGGGCTACTTGGTTTTAATGTACTATGTGCCCCCTGCCTACCCTGTACTGTTATTCTTTTATTCCTGGTGTGTAATAAAGTATAAAAATGTGATTTGTGCAACAGTAAAGCAGAGTCAGAGTCTCTGGACACGCGGGGCTGAGAAACCTTTTGTGCAGCCCGCATGTCCAGAGAGAATGGCTGCTGCTGGGTCTGGAAGGGAGGAGAGGGGCAGGGGATAGAGGAAATGGTGTCCAAGGGCGCAGATCAGGCCGGGGGAGCTGGGGGTGGGGGGCATCGGCCCAAATTTCAGAACCATTTGCTGCCTCCCCAGCCAGAGCGGCGCTGGCCCAGCGGGAGATATCCTATCGGCTGGGGGAAGCCGTTGCCGAGTCCCCCTGATAGGTGCGGCTCCAATTGGCTCGTTTGAAGTTCCCTCCGCAAAGCCCTTTAATTCTGGAAACCTGCCCCCAGCCCTGATTGGTCCGTGGAGGTGAGTACTTGCTTCCTAATGGTCCATAACCTGAATCCGCGCTCTGATTGGCCGCCAGCCCCTCTACCATGCTTTCCTATGGCAGAGGGTAAAAAGGCGACACGATCAGCGCTCCAGAAGTTGATCCTGATCCTGTCGTGTAGACGGACTAAGCGTTGTGCTCCGAGGCTGCAGGAGACACCCGATGACGAATCAGAGAGCTCGGCAAAGCGGGAACTTTCAACTTGCTTGCGTTCCAGGACTGTCGCTGAGCTGGAGAAGCGGGAGCAGGACGGTCAACGGGAGATGTGAAAGTTCTCTGCCGCAAATAGCACCAGCGAGGTCCGGACAGTCTCTATTCCCACCTGAGTGGAAGTGGAACCCGGGTAATGGGCGTGGCGCCTAGGTGGCAAGGATTTCCCCTGTATTCCCTGTGTGGGTGAGTGTACGCTCTGTTTGTGGTTTTGTGCAGTGCTTGCTGGCACCGGCTAGAATAAATACTGTTTATTGACCTGCTTTGTCCTATCTGGTGCCTTGATCCCGGTGATAAGTTCTGGTCTTCCGTGACACACACCATAAATGTTATCAAAAGGATATATTTGCTAAATCAGCAGTTTAAACAAAAATAGAAAAGATGTATGCAGATATACATGCCAGCGTTTCGGGGCCCACGAACACGTCCCTCAAGGGTTACATTATATCGACTGATCTAACATTTATTTAATAATATGAGACTTGTCTGCTAGGTTTTTTTTCTCCAAGTGAGAACCAGAAAACCCAACTCAAAAATCATATCGTATACAAAAGCAAAGGATACATTCTGCCTTTGTGAGGTGACAATGTACCATTAACTCCTCCACTCACAGCGAATCACAGGAAGGAAACCGTTTCCATAATTTTCCGTGAATCCTCAGGATAATGATGCTGCAAAGCTATGAATAAAATCAGATTAACATTCCCTCTGTCACAGCCGGCACCGAGCACCTCATCTGAATCAAAAGTTCACATCAAATGATTATGAGTTGCTCTGGTGTCGCCGCTGAAAGATTTAATGCCCATTGTGCTACTCCCAGGACTATAGAACGGTAACTGTCCTGACAATTTATTTGCTAGATTTACTATGATGTGTCCTTTCCCCAAGTACAGCCGCTCGCAGAGAAATCTTTGGGATTGACACTCTATCTGATAAGGGGCCCGTCTTGCTTGGGATGCTTCTGATTATTTCTTTTCTTTAAAAACATTTTTTAAATAAAACTCTCTGGCCCAGATCCACCGAGGTCCGATATTCAGGTAACGAGGCGTTAACCGAAATTGACGCCCCGTTCAGTGTTAACATGAATCTTGGAAGCTGTATAAACGCAGTGTTAGCGACTGTTTCTGGACGGAAAGGACATTGCGTTACGTATAACGGCTGTTGGTGCTTATCATAGGCAACGCGTATCCACTGACCAGACCCGGAAATATAGGTTTAGGAGGAGAGGATTTGGATAGGCAAAGTGTATGCAAATGATTATAATTTGCATATTTCCCAGGTTTCGCAGGTGTGTTCTGTTTGGTGCACGGGTGTCTCCACATGTTGTATACTGGGTGATGGGCAGGTATATAAATCACTTGATATTCTATTATTATAGTCTCTACCCTCCCCACCATTTTGAGTCTCTTGGCATCATTGTATCAAAGTCATTACTCCAATTTGTTGGGCACTAGTAAAGAGTTGTGAGATGTGTTAATATTTACATAAAGAAAATGGAGCTGTGCATTTTTTGACCCTGCAAACGAAATTTACGTAAATTGTATTTATTTATTGATAACAACATTTATATAGTGCCCTAATCCAGGGTGCTATACATTAGTTAGTAAAACAAAGTGTGGTTACATATAGTGAAAGAAAGGAAACTAAACTACAAACCAAGCGCTCAACCTATTGTGAATATAATGTGTCCAATAAATTATAGTGAACAACAAATAATAAATAATAAAATTGTGACAATTATTGTATCCAAACTGTGTAAGGATAACCACTAAACACAATAGTCCACAAACCACCAGATTAGGGGAGGGTATAGGAATGGGCTGCCTAGGACTACAAACAAGCTATTCCATATAGCTATAAACAAGTGTTAGTACAGAGAGCAAAGTCCTTGGCGCACTATCAAGTGCGTAAACCTGATATGTTAGTCCTGTTTTTGGGGAAACAGTTCGTAAATGTCCACAGTCTGTCCTCCTGTTTTCCTTCCAATATTCAGATATCTGTAATCAAAGAGAACAGGAGACCATTGCGCAGTATCCCATGTGTATCGAAACCTCATTCCGAATTGCAGCCGCGAGGAAGAGATACACGCGGGATCCAGCCTCTACACACACCACGGTTCAGCCCCTCATGCTTGCGGACGGCACATTGTAAATCGTGCAGTAAGATCATCTAGCATGTGAGTGCATCAACTGTTGATCTTTTTATTGTTTTACTAGCTGAGAGCCCCGACTGTACCACACTATCTGGCATTTTATCTTTTGTGTACCATTGGGGCGAATCGGCCATCTATGGGAGCGGGAGCATTGCAATTGGGGAACCCAAGACAACCCTGCGAGAGACACAGACCTCCGGGGTTTAAAGATACCTTTCAAGGCCTGCCTTTATCCATTTAGATGTAAGTACGTAGCAGCTGTGTGGATGAGGTTTCGATACACATGGGATACTGCGCAATGGTCTCCTGTTCTCTTTGATTACAGATATCTGAATATTGGAAGGAAAACAGGAGGACAGACTGTGGACATTTACGAACTGTTTCTCCAAAAACATGATTAACATATTAGGTTTACGCACTTGATAGTGCGCCAAGGACTTTGCTCTCTGTACTAACACTTGGTTACATATAGATTTGATTATAGAGTCATTGTTAAGATGTCTTTGTGGTGGGCAGGGGTGGGAACATTATGGTCAGGCTATGGGTTAGGTGCATTGAGCGCTTGCTTTGTTGGTGGGCATTGGTGGGAACATAATGGTCCCTCTCTTGCAGTGCACCAGTTGTATCTAGTGGCTGCCTGGTCACATGATCTTCCCCACAGAACTTTTCATCTTTGGCCTCTTCTACTGCACTGACAGCCATTTAGTGAACCCCCGAGCTGAATCTTCGTCGATCGATCACAGGAGGACAGATCGATCGGCAACTTAGCTAATTACTTATCATTGTGTGGATTGTATTGATGTGCATATTAAAGGGGAACAAATATATAATCGCCGTGCTTCTCCATGTAAGGAGCATGCAGCTGGCGAAGGAATAGGCCATACAAATGTGAAAAACAGACAGTGAATCCCTGCGCTTCTCCCTTTGGGATAGCAATCAATGGGGAATATATATATATATAGTGTAAAAATCTATAAGATAAAGGAGACTTTTGGTTTACATCCTTTGATCAAATAATGCCAAACCTGCTAACCACGTCAAGGTTAGTCTCTATAGCAGGTCCCTACGCTAAATGCATACTAATGTTATGTGAAATAAAGGGGGGAGGAGGGGGAACACAACTTGGACTGCTTTAAGACATGGAGGAAACTCTTGCAAAGTAAAGCAGGTCACCTGTGGATATTTGTACTTTCACTTTGCATCCCTGGAGTCCTTACCCCGAGTGTGCCCTCCCCTTCTTAGGTTACTCCTCGCGGCAGGCACATGCATACTGTACATTGAGCCTCACAATACCTCGCACACCCCTATGGAATCACAACGGTTAACTTTGTGTGCATGTTTTTTTGTTTTTCTTAATGAAAACTGCTGCTAGATGAAATTGAACTGAGCCGAGAAAAAGAACATTCATTCTTTTTATAAACTCCTGATTCAGATGAGTTCCGAGCTTCGGGGGAACGCGTTTAATTTGTTTCTTTACATACCCTTCAAGACGTTCCTTAATGGAAGTAAAACTTCCAGCAACCAGCTGCTGCCTGGGTTTTTTCCCTAGGTTTTCCCTTGTGAATCGCACATTCTCTCCTTTTAATGGCTCCATCCTAAATTAGCAAGCTTTAATAAAGTCCCTAAGATGTTTCTCTCTCTGTCTTTCTTCCTCTCCCTTTCTTTTTCCAATCTCTTTCCCTCTCTCTCTCTTCCTCTCTCTCTCTCTCTCTCTCTCTCTCTCTCTCTCTCTCTCTCTCTCTCTCTCTCTCTCTCTCTCTCTCTCTCTCTCTCTCTCTCTCTCTCTCTCCTCTCTCTCTCTCTCTCTCTCTCCTCCTCTCTCTTCCTCTCTCTCTCCTCCTCTCTCTTCCTCTCTCTCTCCTCCTCTCTCTTCCTCTCTCTCTCCTCCTCTCTCTTCCTCTCTCTCTCTAAATTGTTCCTGAGAGCTTCAAGTTGTTGAAAAGAAAACCCAAACTGTTAACCCAGGGGTTCTCAACTCCAGTCCTCAAGGTCCACCAACAAGTTAGGTTTAAGGATATCCCTGCTTCAGCAGAGGCGGCTCAATCAGTGACTCAGTCTTTGACGGAGCCACTGATTGAGCCACCTGTGATGAAGCAGGGATATCCTGAAAACCTGACTTGTTGGCTGGAATTTTATGCTCAAAGTGTCAATAAATCTATATGAGACGGTGAAGGTCAAGATGCCACCAACTTTTTAATTTAAAGATCCATCTGGATCGCCTCTCAACCATGTCAGTTAAAATCAAAGTTACAGCTAGGCAGGTAAGTGCCAAATCATGGGTTAGAATGGGTGAAACGCAGATTTCGGTTTGGCATTGGTAAAATGGTACCATAGTACTTCCCAACAGGGCTGCCAACAGGGCGGAGAGCCGGGACAGCTGTCCCAGGCTGAGTGGCTGCAGGGAGCAGAGCCGGCTGGTGCTGGAAGTTGACCCAGGCTGACGGGCCCCCTGCAGCTGCAGGGCCCCCAGCTTTTCTGTGTGTGTTGTATTTTGTGTGTGTGGGAGGAGGGGGTAATTATTATGGGGGGATTGTGTGGGTATTGCGGGAGGGAAATTGTATGTGTATCGGGGGGGTGGGGAGTGTGTGTGTTTGGCCAGTGGGAGCATGGGGGATTGAGAGAGCTGGATTGAATGAAAGGGGGGTAATTAAGTGATGGAGAGGGGAGAGGGAGAAAAATACTCAGGGAGAGGGGGGAAAATAGAGGAGGTGGCCCACGAGGGTGTGAAAATGGCCACTTCGGCTGATATGAAATAAGACCTATAGGAAATACCATAATAACGACTTTTGCAAATCTTTCTAATTGGCAAATATAGGCTAATATACTGGAGAATTGACAAAATTGGGCAAATATTCTAATAAATTTATTGAAAAGTGCTCAGTTTAATATCTGAGAATCAACAAATAGATTTTGCTCCACAATTTAGTGAAATTGCGAATTTCTTGAAAATTTCAGATACGTTTGAGAATGGATCCGGGACAGTTTTTTTTTCATCACTAATACTCTTCTAGGGCTGATTCACACTTCAGTTGACAAATACACAGTGCAGAACAGGAATAAATAAATTACCACAAACCACTGCAGTGAAAATATATAAAAATGTTATTCAAAGTTTCATAAAAAAACATAAAAATCAGGGTATGGAGGGCCCCGAGAGCTGACTTGTTTCACGTCTAAAGTGTTGTTTTATTATGATTTTACAACAAAAGCGTCACTTTGGCACTTATCTCGTCTGAGATCTTGGGATTCCCCACATTGTGATTTTTATGTGTTTAATGGAAATATAGTATTTTCTTCCTTTTTTTTCGGTATGCTGTTTTGGGTCATTATTTGTTCCGGCTGTTCGCTGCGATTTTCCCAATCATGTGACCGGATATTGTCTGCCACATGTGGTTTCCACTGTATGCGAGTGGCCTGGGACGGAGTGGGAGTGGGGCATTTGGACAGTTAATGTAGATCCTAGGGTGTGGAGTTTGGGCACAGAGAGTTGTTATATATACGCAATATACTGTATATTATACAGTATATATAGCCATGGCTGGTCCAGACTATCTTTCTGCCCTCCTGTCACGTAAGTCCTAGTAGCTACAGGCAGTTACAGGCTATCCTGTGGGGTTTACCCCCTCACGCAGCCTCCTTGAGTGGCAGGAGAGGAGGTGACACTTGGTCTGTGTTACAGCCAATCCCTTTTGCATTAGGGAGGATGCGTTCCAAATGAAAGAGTCAGTGCCTTCCCACCCGGGGAAGGGAGAGGAGCTCAGCCCCTCCTGGGGCTGATTGAACCAAGATCTGTGCATAGTACAAGGCCTCAACATTATCTGCTGGCCAGCACCAGCCAAGGGCCTGAAACCCATTCTCCACTATATGCAAATGCTGTTATACCACCTGCAGTGGCTGCAGCAAATAAAGACCCCTTTCATATACTTCTGGCTCAGTCGCAGTCTATTCGACAGAAGTATAGGAGAAAAGAACTGTCATGGTAGGTACTGCCTGCAGCTCTGCTGCAGCCTGTTGTGACTGGAGGCGCTGTCACCAAATGAAAAGAACTTGAGGATCACCTAAAGCCTGTCCTGTTCCCCGCAACATCGCGGAAGCTCATCTCTCCTAGGCCCTCACAGGTAACCCGCACCACACGCTTGGTGTGCTGTTGCTGGTTGCAGGGGTGACTGACAGGTCAGTCCCAATGCACCACTTACTCCAACAATGGGACCTGCAGGAGGAGCGAGGAGTCAGCGGGAGCAGAGGAGGCGAGACTGAGCGATCAGGGACTCTGCCCTCCCATAGCACCCTCCTTCCTGCTGGTGAAACCAATGGGAGCTCACCTGTGGTGGGGTGAGAAGTCAGTATCAGTGTGTACATGTCTCAGTCTGTCACTGTCACTGAGTGTGTGTGTGCGCGTGTCTGTCCGTGACTAAGTGTGTATCTGTCTATCACTGAGTGTGTGTCTCAGTCTATCACTTCTATGTGTATGTCTCAGTCTATCACTGAGTGTGTATGTATCAGTCTGTCACTGAGTGTGTGTGTGTGTGTCTCAGTCTGTCACTTCTATGTGTATGTCTCAGTCTATCGCTGAGTGTTTATGTATCAGTCTGTCACTGAGTGTGTATGTATCAGTCTGTCACTGAGTGTGTGTGTATCAGTCTGTCACTGAGTGTGTGTGTGTGTCTCAGTCTGTCACTGAGTGTGTGTGTGTCTCAGTCTGTCACTGAGTGTGTGTGTCTCAGTCTGTCACTGAGTGTGTGTGTCTCAGTCTGTCACTGAGTGTGTCTCAGTCTGTCACTGAGTGTGTGTGTATCAGTCTGTCACTGAGTGTGTGTGTATCAGTCTGTCACTTAGTGTGTATGTGTATCAGTCTGTCACTGAGTGTGTGTGTATCAGTCTGTCACTGAGTGTGTGTATGTCTCAGTCTATCGCTGAGTGTTTATGTATCAGTCTGTCACTGAGTGTGTATGTATCAGTCTGTCACTTAGTGTGTATGTGTATCAATCTGTCACTGAGTGTGTGTGTGTCTCAGTCTGTCACTGAGTGTGTGTGTCTCAGTCTGTCACTGAGTGTGTGTGTGTCTCAGTCTGTCACTGAGTGTGTGTGTCTCAGTCTGTCACTGAGTGTGTGTGTGTGTGTGTGTATCTCAGTCTGTCACTGAGTGTGTGTGTGTTTATCTCAGTCTGTCACTGAGTGTGTGTGTGTGTCTCAGTCTGTCACTGAGTGTGTGTGCCTCAGTCTGTCACTGAGTGTGTGTGCCTCAGTCTATCGCTGAGTGTTTATGTATCAGTCTGTCACTTAGTGTGTATGTGTATCAATCTGTCACTGAGTGTGTGTGTATCAGTCTGTCACTGAGTGTGTATGTGTATCAATCTGTCACTGAGTGTGTGTGTGTCTCAGTCTGTCACTGAGTGTGTGTGTCTCAGTCTGTCACTGAGTGTGTGTGTGTCTCAGTCTGTCACTGAGTGTGTGTGTCTCAGTCTGTCACTGAGTGTGTGTGTCTCAGTCTGTCACTGAGTGTGTGTGTCTCAGTCTGTCACTGAGTGTGTGTGTCTCAGTCTGTCACTGAGTGTGTGTGTCTCAGTCTGTCACTGAGTGTGTGTGTCTCAGTCTGTCACTGAGTGTGTATGTATCAGTCTGTCACAGTGTGTGTGTGTGTGTGTGTCTGCCACTGTGTTTGTGTGTATGTGTGTCAGTGTGTCTGTCACTGAGATCAGTTCATCACCCTGCTGCTGTGAGGCCGGCCGAGAGCCCAGAGTCGAGATCCTTCTCCCCCACACAACAAATACAGGCAAAGCCCTCCAAATACATTTATACACGTTTGAGATAAAGATGCGGTCTTGTAGAGTCCGGTAGCCACGTTAATTCCTAGAGCGCTGCAGACTTTTGCATATTGATTACTGATTCACACTTGGAGTTGTTGTGGTAGCAGACTTAATGCACTAACTGCTCCCCCAGCTCTAATCCTCACTCTCCAGAAACTGCTAATCCTTTACATGTGTAAAGCCAGTATGTTCTTGCAGCGGGGAAGATCAATCAAGCTTTGCCTAAGATTGCTTTTATCTTCTCCGCTGAATCAACAAGCGGGATTTCCATACGGAGCAGAGTCACAACCGTCAGGGTCGAGAACGCTGTGTGCTTTGTGTGTCTGTGTGTAGGAATCCTGCCAGTGGAGCGCCTGCTTACTATAACACACACGATGTGCCTTGTGAACTAAGCAGTGCTAAACCATAAGGCCCCATGCAACCGATTGCCCTGACTGGGCTGTAGGGTTCCTTACGTCTTACCACTGCTTAGTTAATACGGCCCTTTGTGCCGACGATGATGCTCTTGTTAGAATGTTTATATTTTATTTTACCGACGTTTTTTGAGCTTTTTTTTGCTAGACACAAAGAAGAGGATATTTGCACATAAGCAGGTAAAGGAAAGTTGGAGCGCCACTGCAAACAGTAGGAAAAGCGAAAAACTGCAAGAGAGTGTGTCCCATGAATAAAATGATTTAATGGATCAAAGCATAAACTACAAAAACGAGCCCACGGCCCCCACCAACGCGTTTTGAGCGACACATTCTTTATCAAGGTGCATATGGATATTTGCACATCGCCAAGGAGCTGAGTTCACTGAGACTGTCCCATTCTATAACTGTAGACATTTCATTCAAATAAATTAATCAATATGTAAGAAATCCAATTCAACGATAATTATATTGTAATGTGTGAATCCGGTATCGAGTCAGAGTGTCAAAATATGCAGTATATGTTGTCTGATTGTTCTTTCGTTACATACATATTATATTGAATATTCTTAATTGGTATATTCTGATTACATAGCCAGTTACATTAGAAAGTTAGACTGATGGTACATCTGTCCCACGTTTTCTGTAGATTCAGTTACATGTGAAGTATTTTAAGTAAAAAAAGGTGTGGTTACCCTATTCTAAGAACCAGAATTGACATAGAGGTCATACTATGGTTTTAAGTTGCTTGAACTGCCCTGTTTAGGTTGGACACTGAGTGATTATTGACAACTGTGACATTAGCTGAGAGAAGAGGCTGTGACGAAAGCTCTGAGAATCTTCTAGTACATACTGTATGCCATATTTGGTATTCTATGTATGGAGATGTGGGCAGTTTCTTATGAGATCATATCAAGTTAGCTGTAGGACCTTAGCTGGAATAGGTGTTAGTTATAACGAGCTGACTGGATAGTTTTTCTCTGTATAAAGATGTAGGAAAGGCGAGAGATAGGAGCGCGAGAATGATACCACCATGATGTAGGCACATCTTGATAACACCCCGAAGAGAAAGAGACGGGTTAAAACCAAGATGGGGGAAACAGAAGTTTTATCATAACATTAAGATCCACTCAGAAACAGAAAGAAAGCTGTGCAACCATCCTTAAGAACACCATAATTTATTTGGAACGCCATCATCGCCATTCTTACTATTATTGTATGTAAGTAATTATTTTCAAAATAAACGTTTTGTTTTTGTGTGCGATGATTAGAATGCTGCGTTCTGTTCTGCTGGCATACATCTACTGTATAGAAAAGACGTAAAAAGATATTTAACACAATATATATGAACCATTCACTATTTAAAGACTAAAAGACATATTGTATACAGAGGGTCCTCAGTTATCCGACGGAATGCGTCCCGCAAACTGCCGTCGGTTAACGGACCGTCTCAAAGCGGGTCCAATGTTAATCGGCGGCGGGGACCATCGGATACACGAATTTGGCGTCGAACAATGCGTCCGGAGACTGCATTGTGCTGCGTCGGATAACGCGTTCGTCGGTAAGCGGAACGTCGGATACCGAGGACTGCCTGTATTTTATATATCTTTAACCTCTTCATTGCTGGAGGGGCCACTGCTTCAGCATTAAAGGGGTGAAGTATGTGGAGTAAATTGGACTAGAAAATCTTTAGCGTGTTCTGACTGGGTGACATTTTATCCCTTCAATGCCTCATCTGGCAGACCCTTCTGTGGGACAGGGCCTGAGGGTGTTGCAGTGGGCGCAGAATGTAAGCAATAGAACAATACAGTCACTAGAATTCCACTTTGCAGCGCTGCAAATACTTTGTATCTCGTTGAACCATTGCCCTCCTGTCTGTCCTCCTGACTGTCATCCTGTCTGTCCTGCCCCCAATGGTTCTTCTCCCCGTGAATGTCCCTTTTTTTGCCACAATCCCATGTCTATCCTCCTAACTCTGTCCCCCTCCTAACTCTGTCCCCAGTGGTCCTCATCCCAAAGACTGTGTACTCTCTACCTCACTGTCTCCACTCCTGTCTCGTTCCTGTTACGTGTAGACACAGCTAGGAGACTATCTGAGTTTTCAAGACTCTCCCTCAAATTTGGGGAGTGTTGACAATTTCGATGATAACAACATTCTTTCAAATAAGAATCAACATGGAACTGAATAAAGATTCCAATATCTTATGGATTGAAGTGCCAAATAAAGCAAATTACTGTCAAAGTGTGATGTTTTGACAATAACTAAATGCTTTCACCGGCACACTTCTTGCCTTCACTCCCCATCAATTGGTACTGCAGCCTGTATATCTCTGAAATTAATTTTGAGCAGCCAGGGTGTTTAAATTAAAGAATAATAGAGCTGCAGAGGCATAAGCTCGCCATGATGGGGAACGTGTTTGTCTGTTAAGAAGCAATTTCAGTTAAAATTAACTCAATTTCATGTGAAATAGCAAAGCCCGCCATAAGCTGTCAGATTCCTGGCCAGTAAAATTACTTCATCAGACTTGACTTGCTTAAATTAACCAAGTAAGCGTCCCAGGTTATTGGCAAGATGCAGGGTGAAGCTGGGGCTTTAATAGCTTCTGTATACAAAGGGGCACCAAAATCTATGGGGCATGTGGATTAAGGCAAAAGTGGTGCAATACTGGGGCAATAAGATGCTCCAAATGTCTGAAAATCTTACTTCTTTCAATGGGCTTTTTTTAATTAGATACATATAGTGCAGATTTTGTGACCCAGAACTGCTCCTCTTTAGCCTTGATACACAGACACCTGCAGTGTTTATGTAACAAACGACTGGATTCAATAGCAGTTAACACCGGATTGGGCTGTAATACCTTAGTGAATATCCCCTAAAGCCCCCCAGCTCCAGGCCAACACTGGAGCCAAAAACGGCACCAGATTTATGAAAGCGAAACGTTTTGTTTCAGTTTTACCACTGTTTTGCAGCCGGAAGACTCGGATAAATAACACGATGGTTAACAAACGCATTCCCATATCCCAGTGTATCATGTCTTGAGCTTTGGCTTTTTAGAGATTAAAGTAAATGCAGCAAGCACCCCTAGAAATAGTTCAAGTAAATGTTGTTACATTGTTATTCCAGCCTGTCTACTTTAAGCTTTCAGGCTGCGAATCTTTTTCTCTACGTTTTCTGCACTTGTCTTTACATTTACATTATTCATGTGCTACCTGCATGATGGGTGCAATATGATAATAAAATCCTATTTATGCGTGTGATTATAGAACAAGACTGGTAAGAGACGGGAGGATCACATTCAGAATGAGTATTTTGACCTTATCTGTAGTCTGTGGCTTTAGGGTTAGGTAATGAAGGCCCCAAGTGCCAGAGGAAGGGAGAGGGAGATGTTTTCCAAGCTGTGATGCCGGCATGGAAGGATAATAGGAGGGGAGAATGTATCACTCATAGAGAGATCTTATTCTCATCACTGTAATTGTAGGTTTTAACCTAATCATTAATATTCTCTCTGACAAAGCAACATTCAGCTGCGAAACGCGTTGGAGAGTAGTTTGTCGCTATAGAGGACCCGTAGTAGAGGAGACGTGGCCAGATAGTGACATCGTCACAACCCAACGGAGGGGAGGCACACGATTCTAGACGGGCTAAGGAACAGATACACTGATAAGCTATGTGATTTTTAATCTTCAGTGAGTGTATACTTTCACTCTTATATAGATTAAATTCAGTTTTCTGTACAGTCTTCACACTAAGTTTTTTGTTTGCGCTTCCTCTATCTAGAAGCATTAATAATATAAGTGCAACCTCGTCCACCAGTGGAGATTTTCTGCCTGAGAATGGGAGAGTGTGAAAGGCACCTTCTGCAGAGGGGCTGGGGAATATTGTCTTTTTCCATGAAGCTTTCGGTTTTGTTTTGTGCTATGGGGCAGAAGCACCTTTAGCTTATATCATAATCTTCCATGCATCAACCAACACACAGAATACCCAAAGCCTTCCATTCCGAGTGTTCTCCAGAACCTTGCTGTGAGCATTTAATTACTAGTTGTATAAAATATCAGCTATAATAAAAAGCATGTACCCCTGAGCCTCCCAGAGCAAGACGCAGCTCCGCTGATATTTACTGCCATGCAACACTGGTCATGAGATATGGAGCAGCGGCTTATTCTGCTCATCTGCAGGGAGGCTTCTGTGTGTTAAAGGTGCCATCTCTCCGAAAACAGATTAAAAAGCACAGGGGGAAACATCCCCGTTACACGTCCGCAGCACCGTATGTGGTATTTTTTATTTTACAAATATTAATAATAATAATAGCATGTTCTTGTATAGCGCTGCTAGTTTTACGTAGCGCTTTACAGAGACATTTTGCAGGCACAGGTCCCTGCCCCATGGAGCTTACAATCTATGTTTTTGGTGCCTGAATACCAGGAATTGAACCAGGTTCCCCTGCTCCAACCTCAGTGCCAGCCAGTTCCTTCACTCACTGAGCCGCTCCTTCTCCCAATATGGAATATCTGATAACACATATTGAGACGGTAATGAAAGAGTTAAATGTCTTGGTATGGTTCTCTGACTCCCAGGAATAATGAAGTCCTTCTCTGTTCATGTAGCTTCTTCTGCTTGCACCTTGTGATATTAGAAGGCACTGAGGTCTCCAGCACTAAGGGTTGACGTAACAGCGGTAAAGTAGCAATGCAGGTTTCAATTGTTTTTGTTGTTTTTTTTTAATTACAGGATTGAAGCAGGGGGTCTCCAAAGCTGAACTGTGTTACTTTCAGCTCCGGGGACCCCCTGCTCCCAGAGATTCTTACCACCGTATTGGTGCCGGTATCTCCGCAGCCAGGGGACTTGTGTGTCTAACATAATGGCGGTGTGTAAATGTCCCCCATCACGCTGGCCAATAAGAAGCCGTGACATAATCGGTGTGGCTTCCTATTGGCCCGCGTGACTGGGACTTTAAACTCCACCGACGCCCCCTGAGGGGGTAAGTATCTCTGGAATTAGGGTGTCCTGTGAGCTGATATGAACACAGTTCAGCTCCGGAGACCCCCTGCTTCCATCCTGTAATATAAAAAGGAAACCCATATTGCTGCTTTAACATTTGGCGTTGCAATCTGCAGTTACTAGTATTTACATATATGAAAAAGCGGTAACCGAAGATACAAAATTGCTATAACTCCTATAAATCAGCATTAATCAGCGCTAAAGATGTAATTGTGCAGCTGATATTTTTGGCCGGCACTGCGATATATCGTCAGGTATCGGAGTTAATGAATGGCAAGTAAATAAGTCAATAGGCGTTAACTAATTATGTGCATGTTTACTAGCATAGGACGTGTTAAAAATAGCGTTTACAGTAACCAGCTTCTGCTTTACCGCTGGTGATAAGGCGTTGGTGAATAGGTCGATCTGATGTAGGTAGGGTTGCCAGGTGTCCGGCGTTGATAATTAGAGGTAATACTGGACGTGTATGTGTATACCGGTATTACCTCTCCGGACATAGTGACCTGACCGGCTTGGGGGGCCGCGGGATTTCCCCGAGCAGGGAGAGAGCAGGGCTGCTGCTAGGGAGCTGGGCAGCTTCTTCCATCCGGATTGGCTGCTGCTGGGTAATGCAGCCAGGAAATAGGGGGTTATCGGTGGCGCTCCCTCTTAGGATATGATAGGGCAATGCAGCCAATCAGGAGGCATCAGGGGGTAGCGCCAACGAGATGAGGAAACAGCATGGAGCAGTGGGAGGTGAGGTATGTGTGCCTCGAGCGCATTACACCTTTTAACATAGTGTAAAGTATTTTTGGAGAAGCCACCTGGCAGTCCTAGATGTTGTTTGTGAGAACCTTTTAGTGAACCAACAATAAACCTCTTCGTAGACCAAACAATCGTATACAGAGCTTCCGAAACCTCATCGGTTTCTTCTTCACGTCTACACTCCGGGACCAGTATGACGACTAGAACTTTGAACTGCGCAAATGAAACTGGCGTTAAATGCCGAAAACGGACATTTAAAAAAAAAAAAGATCGACCTGTGCTGAATTTAGGCCGCGGCCTTCTGTGTGAGGTTGGTAAAATGGAAAATCAATGCTTGTTTGTCTAGGAGAGAAAGGAAGCGTGACATCACACGGGCTAAGCCCCACAGTGTAATACAAATAATATACTCACCATGGGGGTTATTCATTATAGCGCAATAGTGCCGATCAGGCATGACCACATGGAAACTACAGTTCAATAGGAGGTTTCGTGCTGTGGTGCCTGATTGGTGAGAACAATCTCCAGTATATGTAACCTGTTTGTTTTTTCCCATCTCAGTTTTTTCCTAAAATAGTCAAAGTGTGCTGACATGGGCATACAGGTATATAGTCTAGAGCCCATACAGGTATATAGTCTCGAGCCCATACAGGTATATTGTCTCGAGCCCATACAGGTATATAGTCTCGAGCCCATACAGGTATATTGTCTCGAGCCCATACAGGTATATAGTCTCGAGCCCATACAGGTATATAGTCTCGAGCCCATACAGGTATGTAGTCTCGAGCCCATACAGGTATATAGTCTCGAGCCCATACAGGTATGTAGTCTCGAGCCCAAACAGGTATGTAGTCTCGAGCCCATACAGGTATGTAGTCTCGAGCCCATACAGGTATGTAGTCTCGAGCCCATACAGGTATGTAGTCTCGAGCCCATACAGGTATATAGTCTCGAGCCCATACAGGTATGTAGTCTCGAGCCCATACAGGTATGTAGTCTCGAGCCCATACAGGTATGTAGTCTCGAGCCCATACAGGTATGTAGTCTCGAGCCCATACAGGTATGTAGTCTCGAGCCCATACAGGTATATAGTCTCGAGCCCATACAGGTATGTAGTCTCGAGCCCATACAGGTATGTAGTCTCGAGCCCATACAGGTATATAGTCTCGAGCCCATACAGGTATGTAGTCTCGAGCCCATACAGGTATATAGTCTCGAGCCCATACAGGTATATAGTCTCGAGCCCATACAGGTATATAGTCTCGAGCCCTTCAACCTCCATAACCAAAATCAGTGATTTGACATGTGGAGTATATGCCAATAAAGAGAAACAAGGGGTTAACCTGATTGACATTGGTCCCAGTAACAATGTAGCAACAGTTGGACTTGATTGATGTACAGTAAGGGACGGCTCAGTGAATAACGGCAATGACAGAGTGGAGCAGGGGAACCAGGTTCAATTCCCGGTGTCGGCTCCTTGTGACCTTGGGCACATCACTTTACCTCCCTGTGCGTCAGGCACCAAAATCATAGATTGTAAGCTCTACTGGGCATGGACTGTGTCTGTAACAATCCTATGTGCTGCATACCGCGCGCTATGCTGTCATTGTGACGCGCTTTGAGTCCCATTGGGAGAAAAGTGCTATATGAAATAAAGTTGTTGTTATTATTATTATTATTATTATTGTTATTATTATTATTATGTCTTTTATATTCCTGAACTACTGTACTTTGTTACTAGGTTACTCATCAGTAAATATAAATATGATATTCTTTAACAAGCTGCTGCAGATCATTAACTTTGGTGCAGTCCTTAGAATAACCTCCATATAAACCCAGCAGCCGAGGCTGCGAATAAAAAATACAAATCTTTCAAAAGCTATATATCAACCACCAGCAAACGCAATAATAAAACAGGATATTCCCTTTAAAGAGGCAATCCAAGCATGCGATTGTTTTTTGCGTAATTTATTTTTTATTTTTTAATAAAGGATGAAAGCAGGGGGTCTCCAGAACTGAACCCCATTAATTTCATCTCTGGGGACCCCCCACGTCTAGAGATAATTACCGCCGTAGGGGGTGCCGGTAGCCGCTCTGCTCGGCAAGCTGGGTTCATGTAATGGCCGCTTTTCAAAGCTCTCGCTCCCTGCGGGCCAATAGAAAGCCGTGACGTCATCAGGTTCGGCTTCCCATTGGCTCGCGTGACTCGGGAGCTTTAAACTTTGCTGAGATACCGCCACCCCCTGTGGAGGTCTGCATCTCGGGAAGAAGGGGGTCCCCAGAGCTGAAATTAATGGGGTTCAGCTATGGAGACTCCGTAAAATAAAAAAATAAAAAAAGTCTTGGATTTCTCCTTTAACTGCTGCACTGCTTTCTCATTTAGCAGTGAAAGGGTTCCATTCATATCTTGGATTCAGGCTCAAATGAAGAGAAAGAGCGACTGGCAGAGAGAAGTGTATGTCCTAGGACAGGGGAGCGCAAACTTTTGCTGCTGCGTCCCCCTGTCTCGCTTGCCCTGGCTTTCGCCCACCACTTGACGCGTGTGACGTCACATCACATGGCCCCGCAACGTCATTTGATGCCGCGTTGCCATGGCGATGCATCACACAGCCGGCTGAATCCTAGTAAGTGGAGTGTTGCAGAGGCCTCATGCGATCCCCCGGCATTTAATTGAAATACCTAGGGGAAGAGCGCGGGACCTCTGCAACCGCCCTCGCCCTCCCCCCCCCCAGAAAAATCTCCCATTTGCGCACCCCTGTTCTAGGAGACAGGGCACAACAGGCCTAACGCTACAATGCACCATGTCTCCTGTGTGTCGGAGAACCCTTAGGCTGCGTCCATGCTTGCGAGCGTGCATGCTGCCAATGAGTTCCATTGGGCCAATAGGAACGTCTATGGTGCGTACACACGTGAGCGCCGGCAAGAGCGTTGCATGCGGAGACAAACGTTTTTGTCTTTGCCGAGCGATGGCCGGGGTCACGTGAGCGGTTCGTCCAATGACGGCAAACCAGCTCTCTGACGTCACGGCCGCGCCCCCCCCCCCCCCCGGAACGCTCAGAAACAAACCTAGCTGCAGGATAGGAATCGCCGCTGCTGCAAGCAAGCGCAACGTCCCGGCGCGCGGTCTCCCGCTCGCTAGCCGGAAGCATGGACGCGGCCTTAGGGCTAGAGAGACACAAAGTCCTGTTGATTAACGTGATGTTACCGAAAACTGGAACGATGCCAAGTTCCCAGAGTTAACATGGCACACCAAAGCTAATTATATGCAAAAACAAATTCCCGCACCACAATCTATTAGCATAGGCTTAACAGCACGTTATTGTAGCATAATGTTGTGCTACTCTGATCCAGACCCTATAACAGGTCTTCAGCTCAAGTAAAAAGGAGAGGAGAGGGAAATGTTTACCTTTGTTAGTTACATCCTACCTAACCATAGTGTTACACCAGCCCAGAGCCTGTAAAAGCCAGGGCCTAAATGGGAGTGACGCCAAGCTTAGCTATAACCTAACTCAGGGATGCGCAAACTCGTTGCGCTGCGCCCCCCTGACGGCTCTTCTGCTCGATCGCGCCCCCCTTACCTTTAACAAAGCGCTAAATGACGCTGCGGGGTCATGTGACGTGATGTCTAGTGACCCGCGGCGTCATTTGAGGTCACGTCTCCATGGTAATGGGCGTCATTTGATGCCGCGTTGCCATGGAGACGCGTGGACAAGAAGTTGGTGAGTACATTTACAGAGGCCTCTCGCTTTTAGCGCGGGGCCTCTGTAACCGCCGTGCCCCCCCGCCCCTCTCCCAATAAAGTCTTGCGCCCCCCAGTTTGCGCACCGCTGATCTAACTAATGTAACGTTAGGTCTCTGCGGTAACCTTACTGCAGGAGGGCTCAAATCCAGTCCCCTCCAACAGGTCAGGGTTTCAGGATTTCCCTGTTTCAGCACAGGTGGCTCAATCAGTGGCGCAGTCTTTGCCTGGGCCACTGATTGAGCCAACTGTGCTGAAACAGGGATATCCTGAAAACCTGACCTGTTGGAGGGTCTTGAGGACTGGAGTTGAGCCCCTCAGCAGTAACGGATTGTAGTGGACAGGCAAAGCTATGATAAAGCTGCATTTGCCTATCGTTTGCTCGTCATTATCGCCGACATCCCTTATAGCTAACACTGTGCTCTTTGTGGGATACAATGTTGTGTCCTTTGAAGATACACGATTAGTCTTAACGGGATGTCCAGTTAGGTTGCAGTCACATTTACAGAGCTGTGTGGATCATAGCACTGTATGGGTTAATAACATCTGCAAAGTATAATTGATCCAGCATGCCCACCGTCTCCTGCTGCGCGATGATGTCATGGTGACGCCTCGGGACAGACTATTGCAGCTGTTACATGATCAGTAACTTCATTTAATCTGGATACAATGAGGTGCTGAGGAAAGGGGCAACATTTAACCACCGGAGCATGGGGGCTTTAGCATTAGGTTTAACCCACTGACTGCCGGAGACAGAGAGACCTGCGACCTCTAAACCTCAGATTGTAAACCATTTCTCTGGAAGGGGGGCAGCTTGTGCCCTACTAGTGTCAAAAAGGAATGCCGTGCACCCGGATAGAGCAAGCTGCAGTGGCAGCATTAGAATACATAATAATCAGATTTCCAGGGACTGAAACCAGTAGCAGCTGAGCTGCTGCAAAAAACATCTATTTCTTAAAGGAGCGATCCAAGAATGCACGTTTTTTTGCCAATTTTTTCATTTTTAACATAAGATTGAAGCAGGGGGTCTCCGATGTTGAACGCCATTAATTTCAGTTCCGGGGACCCCCTGCTTCCACAGATACTGCCCTCCGTAGGGGAAGCCGGTAGCCTCTCCGCTCGGCTAGCCGGGTTCATCTAATGGCCGCTTTTCAAAGCTCCCGCGCGCAGCGGGCCAATAGGAAGCCGTGACGTCATCAGGTCCACTTCCGATTGGCCCGTGTGACGCGGGAGCTTTAAACATTGCAGAGATACCGGCACCTCCTTTGGAGGTCTGTATCTCGGGAAGCAGGGGGTCCCCGGAGCAGAGATTAATGCGGTTCAGCTCCGGAGACCCCCTGCTTCAAACTTACGTTAAAAAAAAATTATAAACAAAAAAAGGGCATGAATTGCTCCTTTAAAGAGTCCAGTCTGTCAATTGGGGCAAAAAACCTGCATCAGAGTCATACATTTTTGGTTAGAAGTGAAATGCTGGGGTTTGCAGCTGGGACACTTTCATACAAAAAAACCCGACACTATTTAGAATTTTTGTTGAAAACATTTATTATTTCTCATGAGTTGGAGACTTTAACCCCATTAGTGCTGGGTGGCAATTCACAGGGGAAGAGATTGTGTTGATTGTGTTGTCTATCATAGTGTGAATTTGGGAATTGGGGTCAGACCGGCCCACAGGGGACCCGGGAAAACCCCCAGTGGGCCCAGGACTGTGTTGGGCACTGGCAGCCCACTCTTCCTCTCTCCCAGGTGCAGAGGGAAGCGGGGATGCTGCTTCCGCGGTCAGGAGCTTCTCCCTGCTCCCCCCCGGTCAGCTGTATAATAACAGGTTAGTTTCCCTCTTCTCTCCTGTGCTCAGCACTAATCCTGAGGGTAAGAAGAGGAGTGAGACCGTATTAATGAAGCAGGTGACAGGTGGGGGGAGAGGCGCTCTCTTTGCCCCGAGAAAAGAGATAGCCCAGGGACTGACCCTTCCTTGCATCACTCTCTCCCTCTCTTGTCTCTCCCCCCATCTCCCCATCTTCTGTTCTACTGCCCATGTGAATGTACAGTATGCTTGAGCTATATACAGTATATATATCCTTATGCACCCGTAGCGAGACCCTATAATTAGTTTTCCCCTTGTGTACCCTTCCAGTCTGAAACTGATTGTGTTGTGATACATTGTGTTACCTTTGTGACCTGTAACATCTTTTATTGTGATATTGTGTGTATGCCTCACAAGGGCAACTCTGAGATAATTGTTCTGCAGCATATAATGATACAGTTGGATCCAAGGGAAAATCGGATTCATATAGGGATATACTATGCAAGCATTACCACTGACTTAAGTGGCCATGAGCCCTCGGCGACAGGGCACCATGACCAAAGGGACTAGGCTCCCCCTACCTCTGGGTGTGGACAGTGTCCCCCCACCGCTCCTTTGGCAACAGGGGTGACGCGGCAGAGGAGGGGCCAGGGAGGTTATAAATAGCCAGGGGCAGGGGTGCGGGATGACCCTGCAAGGAAATTCTCACCCACCCTCCCATTTTTTGTGAATACTGTTAAATATGTTGGTTGTATGTGTCATTTAAAATAATAATAATAATAATGAAAATAATATATATAGCTAAAAAAAATGAATAAAAGAGAGGAATATGAGAAAAAAGGACAGAAGTTCCTTGAAGAAGGGGAGATAAGTCTCCATTTGTCAATGTTTTGTGGCATAAGTTGTCTTTGTCGAGGTGGCAGTTGGGGGTAAGTGCGTGTAACTTTGCCATACGGGGCTCCATGGTCGGTAAAGCTGGGAGAGGCGAGTGAGCACGGCTCATTTAAACGTGAGTTCCTGGGGCCCATTCTCGCCAAACGCCCGGTGCCCGGCATTAGGGGTTGTTACCGGCCATTGGTTCGAGTACCTTTGGCCTTTCCCAATGAGTGAGCCCTCTGGCAGGAGGCTGGCACTCTTCAGGTTAATTGATGTTTAATATAAAGCCGCTGCCTTGTACCTCTAGCCTACGTGTTTGTGTTTATTTATGCATTGGTTATGGTCAGCTCTGGGACACCAAGTGTAGAACGGGGAGAGGGTGGCGAGCTTCCTCGCAGTCTCTTGGGTCACGGGGCATCTGTGCTATATTTATGATGGGCTGTGTGGCATAGCACGTTCCTCTCGGAGTCTCATTTGCACACCCCGTAAACAATTGCCTTTTCAGCATTAACATTTCTGCTCCCTTCTATCCCTCTTTACAAACACTGCGTCGGTTGTTTGGATTGCTAAACTTTCTTTAGACTTTTCAAGAGCATAAAATCCCTGGAACAATTTTAATAAGGCAGATTAAGGACACGAAACACAAAGGCACCCTATTTCTCTCTCCACGGGGAGTTTAATCCTCCCTGCTGATAAACAGCTTCCTTAAAGAGAAATCCGTGCGCGAGAGCAGAAAGGAGAAGGCAGGGAGAGGGAGACACCCGTGTACGAGCCGCAGAGAACACCGTGAAATGAAGCCATTTGGGTGCTAATTGCTTTTGCTTTTCTAAAGGCTTGTTTTTCTCCTCTGCTTTTTTTTCGATTTGAAATCAATGACAGGCCATTGCGAGCAGGGGGCCAGTGAACAAGAGATTTTGATGAGGCAGTTTTGGTGATAAAAAGATATTGAACAGGGGGAAAAAAAACAGTCAATGCACACTCAATGTAACATTAACGGTGAACTTTCTCATCTCTAAATAGATGGTCCCTTCTCATTGTTCAGCTCTGGGCGGGGGGCCAGGGGGGGGTAATGTTTTGCCTTTTCTTTCTCATTTCAGCTTGATCACATACTTTATCTTGAAATCCAATTTTCTATTCTGAAAGGAATATTAATAAAAAGGTATTTTTATGGGGACAGTCAAATATGGCTGCCATTGTGTTTTTCTGGAAGCTGCTTTATAACTCAGCCGTAATCACTGCAGCTGTTTATATCCTAAGTGCTGTCTGCTGGAAACATTTATAATGTGTTTATATATATATATATTATATATATATTTCATAGTTCTTATTGTGATTTTTATGGGCCCAATTTTTCAGGGGGTATTGAAAATATCCTAAATTACGAAACAGTAGAAACACAGAAGAAAAGAGAGTGTCACGTGATCAGGATTATTAAAAGGGGAAATATTGACCTATTTTTGTACCAGTTTTGCAGCTGGGAGATCTTGATATTTACCATTACGTTTCCCCTTTGACCCTTTTGCAAGCAGGTGGACCTGAAATGCAAAGCTGGACCCTCTGGCTGAGAAACGGTTAACTAAGCTGCCTACCTGGCCATTATTTAACCTGGGGATTGCTGGAGAGGTAAGCGGTGGGGAAGTGGGGAACTCTCGTCTCTGCAAATGCAAGGAAATAATTAAGATGTTTGTATACAGCAGCTGGGAATGGTGAAAAGTGGTCATTCGAGATGAACCTATTTTACTATATATATATATATATATATATATATATATATATATATATATATATATATATATATATCTCAAATGAAAATATTACTGTATGTCTTAAACAGGTCTTCAACCCCGCCTTTCACCATTATCCCCCAGCACACAGCGCTTCCACTGCAGCAAGGGATTCTGGGAAATGACATGCAAATGAGCACACAGTGCCACCTTTTGCTCCAAAACCATATAACATGGTCCCCTATAAGCTAATGCGTGCTGCATTTCACAGCTTTGAGCACAGCCTGGGTTAAGATGCATAGCCAGCAAACCCACCCACAGACAGACTGTTTCAACCTTAATGGGTCTCCTCAGTGTGGGGATGGTTATACTGGCTTTGCAAAATGAAGCAGGGATAGGTTTCACCACACTTAAATAAGTTATGGTGGGTAAAAAAAAGTGACAAAAACCCTCCACAGTATTCCATTTGCTATATGCTTTACTGTGGAGGGGTTTTGTCACTTTTTTTACCCACCATAACTTAACTAAGTATATATATATATATATATATATATATATATATATATATATATATATACACACAAAAACAAAACAGAGAGCGCACGCCCCATAGTGTGAGATCCTGTACAAATTTAATAGGGAAGGGGTTGGTAGGGGGGGATAAAAACACTTACAAAGTATAAGTGATAAACAAGCAATTTGTGACAACAATATCACCACCGATGCAGGCCGTCCTGTGATGTGTTGGAATCCAGCTGGAACCTTTAGGCAGTGCATCCGACAGTGTCCGTTCTTTTCCGCGATCAAACGAAGTCCTCCACGTAATGTGTCATCAGAGTAGGCCTCAATGCTGCTCCTGCACGCTCCGGCCGTAAAGCGCGCAGACAACGTGATGATGTAATGTCGTAATTTTACATCCCTGATGCGTTTCGTCACAATAATGTAACTTTATCAAAGGGATATATATAGCAGAAAACACTTAACACCCTACCTTATCTACAGTAAATATCTGTTTTTTCCCCCCCTCTCTCTACACTGTTTTAGCCATTGAATCCTTTGTATATCAGTATTGCTTGACCTGAAGAAGAGAGGAGAACTCTCGAAAGCTTGTCCTATGACATAAATTGTTAGCCCAATAAAAAAGTTATCACCTAATACTGAAGAACTCATTTATTCTGCACTATATATATATATATATATAATATATATATATATAAAAAACAAACAAAAAGCAGGCGCACTCATAGCGTAGTAAAGTTAACAAAATTTATGTGGAGTTGAATGTATAAAAAGACACACTCACAAACAGAACGGGAATACAAGCAGTTATGAGTAATACTCAATCGCCAGCCAGAATGCAGGAACCAGGCCACTGGATCGTCCGATATGAGGAGAATTCAGCAGCTTCCACAGAGTACTCCGTGTACAGGAGGAGGTAAGGAGCGACGCCCACTCCAGGCCCCTCGTCACTGCAGTGAGTCTCCAATCAAAATCCCGCGAGAACTCGATGACGTCACAGGGTTCACCGGATAGATAGTAGCAGCCCCAGCAGGGATAGCAAAATAATGGCTGTGATAGGTATAAATCACCAAATGTGAAGAGTCCCGTAAATGAAATAGCAAGTATGTATTAAAACTGGACAATATCACGTCCACAAAACACTCCCTACGCGTTTCATCTCGAAAGACTTCGTCAGGGGTACATATATATATATCCCCCCTCAAATCCACCTTCCAACTCTGTTGTAATGTTTTTAAGATAAATTACGAAATTATTTTGATTATCTGCCCGGTTGCACCCTTCTTTCTTTCACTCCGAGATCACCTGAATCACTGGAAGAAAAAAGTTTAACCTGTTCTTTGCCACGACGGATACATGCGTGTTTAAATGCTAGAAAACGTGCGTGCATGAGATGACCCCCCCCCCACATTCCTATCGAAGATACAATATTGCATCATTGTGTCCTTATCTTTTCTTTCCCCGTACCTGCGCTCCCCACGTTTTTGGAAGATTTCGAATGATAGGGAGTGTATGTGTTTGTAATTTCTCTTTCAACCGTTTACATCTACGATGCACAGTTTGTAAGCAGAATTAAATAAAACCGGAACGCAGGGCATATTTAAGATGGATGATTCCCTACGATTTTGCGCACAAACATTTTTCCGTGTGAACTGCATCTTCAGTGGATTTGCACTCCCGAAAAACATCAGTCACCCCCCGGATGTTGCACGTCTTGTACACGAATCGGTGAGTAATATCATTTTAATTATGCGTCTAGCTTTCTCTCTGCCTTCAGGGCTGTAGGATCTATTAAAGATGAGCAAGTTACACGGTAATCGTTCCTTAGGTTGCCTGGTTATGGCTTGTTCTATACGGTGTAATTAAAAAGGGTCCCAGTGTGAAACCTAATTGGTCTGCGTTAGTTACTTGATATGAACTACAGGGAGCAGCATTCGAGTGTGTGAGCTGACATGAGTCACTGTCAGACCGGTCCATGCAGCGAGACTTGGTGCTACCCGATTGACAACAGCTTTGGTGACCAGTTTCAAATGTGGCTTTAACCCTTTTAGTGTCAGAGTGGCTGCAATACTGTAGATTTGTATTTAATGCATTGCAGACCCTTCTGCCAACGAATGACTTAATGATCATACCTTTTAACCCCTTTTCTTCCAGGGAGGCTTGGGATGTATTGCTTTAAGCCTGTTTGATGCAGGGTGCCCTTGCTATCCAGTACAGTGTTCTACAATGCATTACAGACCCTGCTGGCAGTGAAGGAGTTAATTCTACCATATAACCCTTGGCCGACAAACGATCCAGAAGCGCATCACAGAGATGACTTAGAGCTGCAGGTCAAGCAATATCCTACATGAGTGTGTGGTTTTTAAAAAAAATAAATCAGTTCTGTTCTATGAAAAAATACTTGTAGCATTAAAAAACAACAACTCTGAATGACATTTTGAATGTATTATAATGTAACAAGCATTGTTTGTTTCTATAGCAACCATTTACAAAGTCACATCCCCTTCCTCTTCTGAAACAGGCTCTGGCACACCCCTGTTTGAGCTCTGCCCTCTCTCTAGCAGTGCACTAATCGTATCTAGTGACTGCCTGGTCACATGATCTTCCTCACAGAACTTTTCAACTTTGGTCCTCTTCTGCTGCACTGACAGACATTTAGTGAACCCCCGAGCCGAATCTTCGCCGATCCATCACAGGAGAACGGATCGATCGGCAACTTAGCTAATTACTTATCATTGTGGGGATTGTATTGGTGCACATATTAAAGGGGAATTTTTTTATTTTATTTTTTCTAAACGGCAGCTTTGACTGCTGCTTTAAGTCTGAGTAACTTTCTGTGAAACTAACCCCACTCTATACGTACAGCTATCACAAAGGGCACCTGACAGGAAAAACTTTCCTGCGTTATACACCAGTGTTTTACAACAGGGCTCTCTTGGTTCCACTGGCATCTTTAAAGGATTCCCTGCAATTTCAGGTAATTTGAATATTGGACCAAATACAGAAGAATTTACAAATACATCTGATCTGAGACGCGCTATTAGAGAGGGTTGGGGTTCCTTACAATGCATCTGATCTCAGACGTGCTATTAGAGAGGGTTGGGGTTCCTTACAATGCATCTGATCTCAGACGCGCTATTAGAGAGGGTTGGGGTTCCTTACAATGCATCTGATCTCAGACGCGCTATTAGAGAGGGTTGGGGTTCCTTACAATGCATCTGATCTCAGACGTGCTATTAGAGAGGGTTGGGGTTCCTTACAATGCATCTGATCTCAGACGCGCTATTAGAGAGGATTTGGGTTCCTTACAATGCACCTGATCTCAGACACACTCAGAGAGGTTTGGAGTTCTGCAGAATTTCCTCAACCCCCCAAAAAAGTTGAAAACCGGCATTCACAAGCTAACAATGTTCCGGAAGTGTGACCTCTGGGTAACCCTGTCTCCGTGTCATGAATTTTGCACACGCGGCTGGATGCCGCGCTCTCTGTGTATGGTTGACTTCCAACATGGCTTATTTATTGAAAACATCAATTTCGCAGCAACCCTGTGTCCCAGCTTGTGCGTGTATCAGTGACAGCTTTATACGCAGAATGAGGTTTCTCTTTGTAGTTTATCTATTCCCTGCGCCCTCTCCATTCTGAAGCCTCAGACCTGGCATGAATTTAAAGGGGCATAGCTTTGTTTTTGGAAGGAGGTGGGAAATGTAACCTGTTCTTCTCAAAAAATGAATACTCATGATCTAATGATACTGAGCGCCCTCATACACTTCCACATACCCTTCTACTTCTTAGAGAAAATCTCAGACTTATGAATGTTACAATGAACTGTTGCGAATTTGCCTTTCAGGCTTACATGTTAACATCTCTATTCAACATTAGTTGTTGCAGCGTTACATGGTTGAGTGCTTTCTCCTTACTCGACTCACGCCAGGGGGACTCACACGGCACTGGCCTTGTTGCCGCAGTTCTCTATCAACCTAATCTTAATTCACAGCCGAATACAGAAAAACGATCTGATATCCCTTGAAATACGCGGCTTTGTTAACAGAGAGAAGCGTCGGGATTTTCTGCCAAATACATTCGGATAAAGCGCATATTTTATTTTTGGGTCTACTGAAAAAAGGGTAACCGCCTCCATATATCTTCTTCAAAGGCTGGGCATGAATTTCAAATGGAACTTATCCCACGGCGACTCCCGGCAGTGTAAAAATCTATTATAACCTGTCATCCCATCTTCATGTGGACTAACTGGGACTCCCTTCAATAAAATGTATTAGCAGTAAAGCAGCTAGTATTTTTACTTTCGAGACATTTTCTCAATCACTTCTGTGCAGTGTGTGGCTACATTATGCTAAATTATGCTGCATTATGCAGACCCGATTGAGAGATTGCACAATTTGCCATTGGCCTTCACGTAGAGTTTCACCAATGGGAAGCGAAGTGCCGGGGAAACCAAGTAACCAATGGGGATTTCCACTGGCTAATCCTTTCCCTGCCAGAGGGGCCTGCAAATCATTGCTTTGCCGCGTGGTGTGTTTCTGGCCCCTCTGGTCATGAAGGAAAAAGGGTATTTGCTTAACTTTAAGGAGGAAATAAAGCTTTGAGACATTTTCTCAGCATAAGAGCCTTTTGTAGGATGGTTACATTTATAATGCTACGCAATGTGATGAACAGTTAACCCCTTCCAAACCACAGGCGCTGCAGCAAAGCAATATGTCACTGGCTCTTTAGTTACTACAGTTGTTGAGCGAGGGGGGAACAAAACGTTTTGGACACGGGTTACAAACTGGCGTTATTGTAGTGAGGTCCTAACATTGGTGAGGAGGTGCAGGGGCCCTAAGGTTGGAGAGCGGGCGGAGAGGGGTGGAAGTGGAGTTTCGGGCCCTAGAATTGGTGAGTGGGTGGGGCAGGTGCCTACAGTTGGTGAGCGGGCCAGCAGTGGGCCTTCTGCGGAGTCCCACAGAGAATCATATTATTAAACATCGCACTAAAAAATAATGAACTCATTAAAGCACAATATCCTGCATGTGTGTTTTTTTTTTTTAATAAATCAGTTTTGTAGTAAGAAAAAATACTTTTAGCATTTTCTGTTTTAAAATAAAACAACTTTGAAAGACCAATTTTCTTGTATTCTATTTTAACAAGCATGTTTGTTTCTGTAGCAACCATTTGCATTCCCCAGATCTAAAGATGTCGCCAAACTTCGCCGATCAATAGACGGAGAACGAATTGACCGGCAGCTATGCAGTTCTTAGGTATGTATAGATTGCCCACATGAAACTATTGAAGTAAAAAAAACAACAACAAAAAACGGGAGCTTGAACTGCAGCTTTAAATTTTTTATTGCCTACAGTTCTAATCCTTTGGGAACCTGACGTGCCCAAACCCGGGCATTTGAAGAAGAAACCTACGAGGTTTTGAAAGCTCTCTATGCCGACGGTATATTAGTCGGCTAATAGGTATCAGAAGCTACAAGTAATCTCCTTTTCTGCAGGACCAATACTACTAGAACTTTGAACAATATCCAAAACATGACGGGAAGCTGCGACACCTGGATTTCACAATTCTTGCTTCAACAAACACTTGGAGAAGGGGGTGAAACCTTTAGAGATTTGTTTTGAAAAAGCATCTGGACGTGGACGTTTCAGGCTGAACTGAGCCCTTTGTTGCACGACCAGATGCTGAAGTCAAAGGATTTAAAATTAAATCTGTAAAGATTTCATCCACTTCTCCTAGTGATTGTTTGAAGCAAGAATTGCGAAATCCAGGTGTCGCTGCTTCTCTTTCACATATTGGTTTCGGTTTGTCATGTCTGGAGCCTGCTTTTCTTTCTTTATAATAATGTGTTACCAGGAAGTGATACATTGAGAGTTACCGCTCGTTTTCAAGTATGTCCTGGGCACAGAGTTATGGTGACAATACATGGTTACATTATATGAACAGAGGTAATACATTATAGTTAAAGAAATTTCATGGACAGCTAGAAATAATATGTTATGGGCGTGTGTGACAGTTACAGGTAGTCCTCGTTATCTAACGTTTAACGAATGGCATATCCAACGCTTTACAATGCAACCCTGAGGGCCATTTTTCGACGCCAAAATCCGTTATCCAACGCCTGCATGTGTTACCCAACGCTCACCGCCACTGATTAACATGGGACTCACTTTACAATGGCTTCACTATCCAACGCTACTCCCAGAATGGATTCCGTTGGATAACCGAGGACTGCCTGTACTGACAAGATTAAAATGAGAGAGCTGAAGTCTTGAAAGAACTTAGACTGTTGGCGGTTTTGAGAGTCTCGGGTAGGTTGTTCCAGTTGTGGGCTTGCCGAGGAGTATACACCTTTGGTCCTTGTTATTCTATCAGTGGGAAGTACTACACTTGTTCCTGATGTGGCCCATTACAATCCGGAATGGTTCATGGACAAAGCCAAAATTGTTCCAGTTGTTAAGGAAAGAGGGACCAGAGAGATGCACCCCCTCTGTTACCCCTTGGAGGGGGAGATGTATACAGATGGGATTCACTTTGTGAGCGTTATTGCAGTTTTTAGAATAACAAATGGAACTTCGCGCTCATTGGTTTGATGACGTCAGTCTCATGAGAACCTCACAGGGGTCGTGCACACATTAGAAAGTCACTTGAATGTGACACTGGGACAGTGACCACCGGCATTTAGCCGCAAGTTACCTCGCTGCCGGGACATGCAGCCGCTGGCCATTTCGTCACCAGGGTAATTCCTTAACCTTAGCCCTTACCCTAAAACACCCTAATGTTAACCCCTACTACTACTAATACTACCCCTACCCGAAAAACCTTAACCCCTTACCCAAAACCCCCCACCCTAAGCCCTTACCCTAACTGCAAAAAACCCTAAAGTTAACCATCTGCCCTAAAACTAACCCTATCATAGAAGCGGCCAGCGGCGAGGGGGTCCCGCAATGGAGCGGCTGCGGCCAAATGCCGGTGGGGACATGGTCGTGGTGAGACGGCCGCAACCACGTGTTCCATACCGATGGGGCTTGGGGTTGGGGAGTTATTTAGCAAATTCTCTGCAACAAAACTGGTGGACACCAGTGGAATAAAAAAACCCCACCATATTTATCAAAGAAACAGAATCTCATTGGAAGCAGTTGGAGTCTTCCCCAGGTTTGCAGCCAGGAGACTTGGCAAATGCCGTCATTTCTTATTTTCTCATGTACGCTTTGAGGACTTGAGCCATAAAATTCCTATACTGCTAGGGTCCCCAACGCAGTGCCTGGGGCACAATGGCACCCGCCAAGTCTTTTCTGGGTGCCTGCCAGGGCAATTGACAGTGGGGAGAGCCGGGACATCTACTCTTTCCCCTGCAATGAGCCCAGCCTCCCTCTCAGCCCCTGCAGCAGGACCGGCCTCTCTCTCCGCCCCTGCAGTGGGACTGGCCTCCCACTCAGCCCCTGCAGCAGGACTGGCCTCACACTCAGCCCCTGCAGCAGGATTGGCATCCCTCTCAGCTCCTGCAGCAGGACCGGCCTCCCTCTCAGCCTCTGCAGAAGGACTGGCCTCCCTCTCAGCCCCTGCAGCAGGACCAGCCTCCCTCTCAACCCCTGGTGTGGGACCAGCCTCCCTCTCAGCCCTGCAGCAGGACTGGCCTTACTCTCAGCATCTACAGCAGGACTGGATTTCCTCTTAGCCCCTGCAGTGGGACTAGCCTCCCTCTCAGCCCCTGCAGCAGGACCGGCCTCCCTCTTAGCCCCTGCAGCAGGTCTGGCCTCCCACTCAGCCCCTGCAGCAGGCCTCTCGGTGCGTGTGTGTGCTGTAGTATGTGTGTGTGTGGGCTGCAGTATTTGTGTGTGTGTAGGGTGGCTGTAGTATGTGTGTGTGTGTCTCAATTAGGACAGTTTTACGTGAGCCAGCGATATATTGGAGATGGTGTAGAGGACTACTCTAAATTCAATCTTTGATACTTTATTTAAACTTAAATATTGTCAATTTAATAGCCTCTCATGCTGTCCATAGTTATTCTTGATTGGGCTTTGTGTGTGTGTAAGGAGGAGAGAGAGGTGTGGGTGTGTGTTTGGGAGAGAGGTGTGTGAGGGAGATAGGTGGGGGGTTAGGGAGAGCGTTGTGGAGGGAGAGAGGTGTGGGCATGAGGGAGGGAGATGGAGGGTGAGGGAATGATGTGGGGGCGTGAGGGAGAGATTGTAGACCAGGGGTCACCAAGACATCGATTGTGAGCTACTGGTAGTTCGCCGTAGTGCTGCCGACAGCTACGGCGTCTCTCTCTCTTTTCTCAAGAAGCTGGAGGCTTCCCTTCAAAGTAAGTGTATCTTGTGTGTGTGTGTGTGTGTTCATAGGTGCTATAATTGGTTGGTGCCCACCACTCTATCCTGAATTCTCAAGTGTGCTCTTGGGCACAAAAAGGTTGGGGACCCCTGCCATACAGCATAAGTACTGTCCCTATATATATACAGGCATACCCCGCATTAACGTACGCAATGGGACCGGAGCATGTATGTAAAGCGAAAATGTACTTAAAGTGATGCACTACCTTTTCCCACTTACCGATGCATGTACTGTACTGCAATCGTTATATACGTGCATAACTGATGTAAATAACGCATTTCTAACAGGCTCTATAGTCTCCCCGCTTGCACACAGCTTCGGTACAGGTAGGGAGCCGGTATTGCTGTTCAGGACGTGATGACAGGCGCATGCGTGAGCTGCCGTTTGCCTATTGGGCGATATGTACTTACTCGCGAGTGTACTTAAAGTGAGTGTACTTAAAGTGGGGTATGCCTGTATATATATTATTGTCATGGGAGACCAGTACTTTTACATCGAAACCACCGGGATCACTAGCACCAGACGGGACAGAGTTGTTGAATAAAATGAGGTTTATTCTAACAAGCCAGCAGACAAAACAAAGATGCACAAAACACGATACAATACCAACTGGGGATCTGGGAAGTAGACTCTAGCCTCGTTAGGTGAAGGGGCCTGCTTCAAGAAGGCTTGCCCTGTCCGTTTCTCATCGAGGATATCAGAGAGCTGATCATACAGCACCTACTCTGACATGTATGTCCAGATGGTCACAGTCAAGATCCAAACTCCTTCATAGAATGTCTCTCAGATAGTCTATTGCTCTGATCAGCAGTGCCTCTTATATAGCCCTCTGTCGCTATCCTTTACATAGGATAGGGGCTGCTGGCCAATCAGAGCATGGATTAAGTTGGTGCCACAAAAGCCAGAGGACGTGGTATGGCACTCAAGACCAGACTGCCCAGACTCTGGATAGGAGCCTCAGAGTCTGGGCAGTACAATGCTCTTACTCCCAGATCTGATCAGCAGCCTTTTACCTCTCCCCAGGAGTCCTGACACCTAGCTGTCCCAACCCTGGTTTTAATCCTAATTATTTCTATGGAGAGCTTCAACTAAGTGGATTGCTTAGTCTTTCTCCATAGACATGACAGTAACAGTGGAATATCTAATTTACTTTCTTGCAGGGTTGACATCCAAAGCACATTACAGTGATTTACACACAGACCACAAATCACATCATAAGACAATGCCGGCTTTCTAAACTGGGAAGGGTGTGGGGAGGGGGGATTGTCACAGGGAATAAAGAACACATGCTTTGAAATAAATTCTTAAAGACATGGGTTACATTTACACATTCCCTGTTCTTCCCCAGATATTAAAGTACATTTGGCTGAAATAAGCCTTACATAGGTGGCCACGTTACATGGATTCAGGGGTAGCTAGCTGGGATTGCACTTTATTGTGTCATGCCAGCAACCCATACTGTCACATATTTGTGCATATTTGTTGTGTAGTGTGTGTATACACCATGTATAAAAACCTGTGCATATCAAAGACTTTTGTAGCTTTCATTTAGGATCCTTGTTCATGCTGAATTAATGTGGCCATTTAAGTAAATACAGTACACTCCTATAATATAATAATGCACACATAAAAAAACAAAGATCTTGTAAGCAATGAAATATATTTGGATTAATTCCCTGATATTTAACATGTGGCCACGGCTAGCTACTTTCAGTTTGAAAGACAGATCTGGAAATCACAACCTTGTAAACACTGCTATTATTTTTTGAGGGGTGGGGTGGAAGTGACCCAACTGGAAGATAAATTAATCAGTTCAGTGGATCGCTATACATTCCTGATGTCTGCCGCATCACCTATACTTTCTTTATATCCCTTCATTGGGAAGCCGCTATTTCACTCAATGGTAACCCAAGGTTAAAAAAAAAAGGTTGGACATCTCTTTAGATAGGAAAGGTATACAGGGATATACCAAATAAGTAAACATGGGAAAGATGTTGATCCAGGGAGTAATCTGATTGCCAATATTTGGAGTCAGGAAGGAATTTATCTTTCCCCTTATGAGATATCATTAGATGATGTATCACTGGGGTTTTTTGTTTGCCTTCCTCTGGATCAATATACTGTAAGTACGGATATAGGATAAAGTATCTGTCGTCTAAATTTAGCACAGGTTGAACTTGATTGACGTATATCTTTTTTCAACCTCATCTACTATGTAACTATGTAACATAGTTCCTCCTTACATCTCAGCCCTAATTTCTCGCTATGCACCATCCCGACTCTTGCGTTCTGCTCAAGGATGTCTTCTCTCTACCCCCTTTTGTATCTAAAGCCCTCTCCCACCTTAAACCTTTCTCACTGACTGCCTCACACCTCTGGAATGCCCTTCTCCTCAATATCTGACTAGCACCCTCTCTATCCACCTTTAAGACCCACCTTAAAACACATCTGCTAAGGGAAGCATATGAGTAGCTCCATGGCTGATAATTTACACCTCATACATAAACCTTGGCCCCTTGCAGACGCACTTACCAGGACACCCTCCTACTGTCTCTGTACGTTCTTCCTACCTACCAATTAGACTGTAAGCTCTTCGAAGCAGGGACGCCTTTTCTTAAATGTTATTTTTATATCTGAAGCACTTATTCCCGTTATGTTATTTGTATTATTTGGTATTTAAATGATTATCACGTGTATTACTGCTGTGAAGGGCTATGTACATTAATGGTGCTATATAAATAAAGACATACATACAACTCACGCAGTGCCTTAATAGTAACATTATAGCAACTCTGGAGAATGGCACTTATTGCTTCCATCAATGATCAACGAGATGTCAGTCAAATAACAGAGGAATCCGTTAGCAGTACGACTGATTTGCATTCTCCATACCCGGCTTCGCCACTCTGTGGCTTCGCTTCTTATCTGAATCCTCACATCCACTTACGATGAGTTTCTTTCCTGCGAGGTGACTTACAGTGGCCCGCAGAGCTGCTTGATGGTGACAGCGCAGAGGCAGAACGCTCTCGGTATACACACAAAGCAGAGCATTGTGGAATGGAAAAATTAAACTGAAGATCAAGGCGTCCAGGGCACAAGAGCACCCGTGGGAATCTGTAACGAAAATCAGCTCATCCTCTCTCAACCCATTAATAAGTTAATAACTTATCACTGATTCAGCTTAACACCTGGAGGCAGTGGAGATGTTGCCTTGTTCTCACATCAGCTCAAGTCAATTGTAATTCCGGTATCGTTCATTATTATTTTTGCTAAGCCGTTGCAGCCTCACCCGGGGACCCACTGATGTAACTGCAAAAGACCGAATTACAAAAGACTACAAGAAGTACAAAACTCTCAGCATTGGGCAGCTAAGAAGCTGATTCGTCAGCATTAAGGATGAAATCCAACTAATGTTACATATTCAACGGTCGCTGGAATAAAAGGAGTTACTTTGTGGTTTATGGAATGCATTTCAGGCCCCGGTAACAGCAAATAGGGTGAACATGATAACCAGTGAATGAGTTGACCAGTTGCCCAGTTTTAAATCTGACCATATTCGAAGGCTAGGGTAACTTTGCTTGGCCAATATGGTTGGTCCCTATAGATGCCAGTACCTATAAAGACACTTGGATAGAGACCAAAAAGGGCCACAAAAAAAGCCCCATTTGAAATGCACTCAAAGTCAAAGACACAAGAGTGTAACCTAGATGTCCAACAAAGTGGCTGGATGTATATTAAACTCGGATAATACGTAGAGAATAATAAGCCGATCGATAGCCCTCGATATGTCTAAAATAAAATAATAAGGATTTATTAAATAACCAAAGTCGGCGACAACGTGAATCTATATACAGAGTCCTGTTGTAACATTTCACGCTCATAGATTGCTCTGACATGGGGTGTCCCTTTGGAGCAGAGCAGCAAGTGTTGAACGACCAAGTGACGAGAGAGAAGCGGAGACGAATCTGGCCTTTACCTTACCTCATTCCAAAGACGGGAGCGGCTCTCTCACTGCAAAGCCAAGAGCGGGTGCATTCCCCATCGGCGCTGCCTAAAAAAATCTATGAGTGTGGACTGTTACAACAGGACTCTGTCCTCCAGTGGCCAGTTTTTTCCTTAACCAACAAGCCTTGTCCCTCTAGGAGTGGCATTGGTTAATTTGTTTCAATTTTGTCTCAACTCTATAACCATTTCTTTAGCGCTACACATATACTTGTATGTGTGGCACTTTGTGTGCATTTTATATGTCACTAGCTGATATACCCGGCGTTGCCCGGGATGTAATGTTCCCACTCCCCTCCCCCCTCTCTAGCTTTCTCTCCTCCCCCCTCTCTCCCTCCCCCCACCCTGTCCCCCTCTCTCTCTCTTCCCTCCCCCCTCTCTTCCCCGGCTGAGTCCGCAGGGGTGATTCAGCAGGGAGAGAGTGTCAGAGTGTTATGGTGAGTCTGCAGGGGTGAGACTCTGTGGAGTAGGTGTCCGTGATGTCAGCGTACCTCTTGGCCAATGAGACCCGTGGGGGAGGCGGGGCATGGGCGGGCGGACCGAGGGACCAATGAGAATCCCCACATCTACTAACAATCAAGCAAATTTCATTTTTATATATATAGATTTGATTTCATACATTTCTTACTATGAGATTCATTGCGCTGATAATTTTTACACATTTCCCTTTATCTTGATGCTGTGAGCTATTAGCTGCACTATATCACACTCTTTACCGAACCTTAATGATCTCATTATTTTGAGTTTTTTTGGATTGGTTATACAATTAGTTTGGAGCGCATTAACTTTTTTCTTTACACTACACCAGTTGCGCAGCCAGGGTGGGCACAAGAGTGCATTTGCACCCCCCAAGAATTTCAGATGTTGGAGCACATTGATTTATTTATTTACAAAAAAAAACACTTTGCACCCACCAATATGAATTTCTGGTTGTGCCTCTGCTCTTCACAACAGTCCAGGGTGTCTCCCTGGATCAGAGCGTCTGAATGCCTTGTGCAGGGCGGTCGCTCTTGCACAGTCTAATAGTTTCCTAGATCATAGTGTCCCTGAGACTAAGAGTTATACTCTTTTATAAGTCTCTAATGAGCTAGCTGAGGAAGCCAATTAAGCCAGCCTGCTTTGGAATTAACCTCCTCAGTGCTGGTTCAAGATCTGTAAACTTATTTCCCCTGCACCATTATATGAGAGCGAGGATCCACCCCGTGACAATTAAAAGCAAGTTTCCTCTTCAGATTGACTAGAGCTAAAGTAATCCTGAAGACTTGTGGGAACTGGAATACTCACATACACCTGCATTTACGGAACACCCCCCCATATAATTCCATTAAAAGGTATAACAAGTTACCATCTCCAGGACCTAAATAGCTACTAGAACTCTGCACTATGACTCATGTGCTTAAACAATAATTGGAGAAGAATCCTTAAAGTTTCCCCTGTTATTATATATAGTACAGAGCTCAGTGAGCTGTCAGAAACATCAACGCACAATGTTATCACTGGCTATTCTGCTTTTTGACACATTGGAGCTGTCTGTAACATCCTCCCTTGCACTCAGCTGACATTTTGATCAATACAGTAGAATCCTCAAGCTGCCTTATTTCTTTACACATCGAAAGCCCAGAGACAATTCCAATATAACAACCTCCTCTTTGCATTATTTATATCCATTGATATCAAGGTCCCTGTGTTAAAAAAAAAAACACACACACACACACACACATACAAAAAAAAACCTCTGAGTGTTTACAGTAGAAGTGTCTAATTAAAATGCTGAGGAAATATGAAACTGTTGTTTAATCTCTTGGGGACAGGCTGCCTTAATGAGAGAATAAGTATCGGCCAATAAAGAAAGGTTTAAACTCGCTGTTATAAAAATAAACCGTGAGCTGGAGAGTCCTTCGCTCAGTGGAGTTTAATGGTATCTGGTAAATTAACTTGAGTTTTTATTGTGGCAGAATACAGCAATCTTTACTTTTCCAGTCTGGAAGGAGTTGCATGCAGTGGTCAAGAGGTCAGTATAGTCTAAGTGGGTATAGGAATTGTGTACCAGTGAAAAGTACTCCAGCATTGCTACACTGGGAACAGCAAAAAATCAATCCCACAACATTTTAGGACTGGAGGCTCTTCCGATACCAACAACCTTTTGTTTAATCTCTGGGTGTTGATGTTTTTTTTTATTGTTATCGTTCTGGATTTAAGACTCAATAAAAATGGATGAGACAAATACTTATATTTATTTACCTGCTGAACATTCCCCCTCTATGTAAATCTATCAACACCCTCTAGAGCAAAAGGGGGGGGGGCAACTCCAGTCCCCCAGGACCACCAACAGGTCAGGTTTTAAGGATATCCCTGCTTCACACAGTCAACGACTGAGCCACTGATTGAGCCACCTGTGCTGAAGCTTTAGATCAGTCTTGGACAGAAGATTATTGTTTTATATAGATACTAGTCCGAGAATAACACAAGCCCCATGAAACCTTGCCCTAAAGAGCTTGCGTGTCGGTACCTGAGAGACAAATGTGTCTTGTCCAAAAACACATGAAACTGACAACAGGTCTTTAAACAGAAGCTACCACTTCCTCTGCCACTCATTCTCCCTGTATGGCCTTTAGAGGGATCTCTGCGGTACATGCAGTAGATGAAGGATGAGATGTGTGCTCACTATGTAACGGGCTCAGTATGGTCCAGCCCAGTTACCGCCACATCTACTACTTTCATCATAAATACTGCTGGAAGACCTACGATGAGTCCAATGGTTATCACGTTTTTCATCTCATTCTGAAATCCTCCTTTCAGAGACATTTTAAAAGAGATAATGGGTATTATCGTGAGCTCATAAAAGATGATCGCCATTACTGTTCTAAGAGCCGCTATATAGTAAAAGGTAGTGGCGTAGCTATAGCCCGGGCAAAGCCCGTGGGCCAGCGCTCTTGGTGGTCTGCTCTCTAGGGTGACCAATCCACATTTGTCCCGGCATATTTGCCGACTGCGCATGCGCAAAGAGAGTTTGCTGACCCCGTATGCACGATCGGCACTTGTGCCAAAATGTTTCTATTGCTTTGGTCACGCATGCACGATCGGTGTTTGCCGGTGGCTCATGCGCATACCCGGGGACCCGCCCATGTTTACCTACGCCACTGGTAGAAGTTCAATGTATCTCAGGTATATATCTACCTTACCATTGTTTCAGGCTCGGTGTAAGACTTGTAGCGATGAAATGTCCGGGAAGCGCAATATATGTAAAAAAGAATAAAATACAATGGTGATAGTGCAATATTGTTAAGGTGAAATGGATAAACTCAAATACAGATGACACTGCTCTCAATATATACTCACAAACGTGTGAGGTTATTCAGGCACATAAAGGTATCTTTTAAGGTATTGTTGTTAGTCCTTCAGTCATCAGGAGATACAGCAGTTAAAGCAGCCCCATACAGATGTACTCCCAGGAACCTTAATCAAAGATACAACTGGACATAGTGCAGACTGTATGTATAATTTATAAAGGTAAGTCAAACAAGTTTACACTCACATGGTTTCAAATAAGGGTAAGCATTTAGATCTCAATGGATCTCTCCGGCCGGGTGAATGGTGTTTCAGCTCCCCCTCTCTCGTGGCGTGCGTTCCACCGGTGCGTTCCAAACGCCGGAAGTGATGTCATCCGCTACGTCCACTTCCTGGGGTTCCGGCCGTCTCAGGGATAGAGCGTCACTCTACGCGTTTCACCACATAGGTTTCATCAGGAGTGACATTCTATTGCTCAATGATGATATATATACCTTAGATTGTGTTCTCATTGGCTGATAATTCACCTGATTCTATTAAAGTTAATTGTATGTGCTTAAGACTATAATAAGACCTGAACCGGACTCCCTTTTTATTACATATACTATAGAGTCATCTACTAACAGTATTCTAGTGTGAATCACACATTGTTATAACAATATATCATAAAATACATATTTGTTTATACAATCAATTAAAATACATATATTTATTTTGTCCTCAAACTGCAATCAATGTTAAAAGATGTTTAAAAATGTTTAAAAAGTATTAGTTTATAAAATCAATTAAAAATCAATATCAAAATACAAAAATTAAAAATATTTAAAAATATTGCAACCAGGTATTTGGAGGGGGATGTCCCTATTCTATAGGGAAGGATATAAAATGCATAACATTAGTTGGGTTTGGTAGAAGGCAGTTTCTAAAAATGAAATAAAAAACAAAGTGTTAATTCATCAACAGTCACAGAAAAGGTTTTAAATCAAACTCTAGATTCAAACCGGACGGAGACATAGTTTTTAATTCGAACATCCAGAATGATTCTCTTTTGATTAATGCTGTGTGTCTATTTCCCCCTCTCCAATGTGGCATAACTTGCTCTATGGCTTTAAATTTTAACCCTTTCGGGTCCGCGTTATGTACCATCAGAAAGTGGTTTGGAACACTATGGGTGGTCATTTTCCTTTTTATGTTACCTATGTGTTCCAAAATGCGTGTTTTCAAGGGTCTTATAGTTTTCCCTATATATTGTAAGCCACACTCGCATTCAATTATATAAATAACAAAATTGGATCTACAGTTTAAATGATGTTTTATATTATATACCTTCTTAGTAATATTTGATTGAAAGGTATTTGTATTTTTACAGCTGTAGTGGCAGGCCGTGCAAAATTTGCAATCAAAGAACCCTTTTGGTGGTTCTAACCACGTGGGGTTTTTTATAATTGAAGACCCCCTCAAAGCGCTGGGTGCTACCAGTTTTTTTATGTTTGGTGCTTTCTTGTACACCATTTGGACTCTGTCAGGGAGGGAGGTACCTATGATGGGATCATTCTTTAGAATACACCAATGTTTATTCAGTATGTTATTTATTTTATATGCATCTCTATTGTATTGGGTGATGAAGGGTACTTTTAGATTGTCATCCCTATTAGCTTTTATCTTAGGGGTTAACATAGATTCTCTTGATACTTGTCTTGTTTTGTCTAGTGCATTATTTATGACACTGGGTTTGTAATTACGTTCTGAAAACTTTCTGGACAAAATAACAGATTGTTCTTCATACACCTCATTATCTGTGCAATTTCTTTTAAGTCTACAGTATTGGCCATATGGAATATTATTTATCCATTTATTTAGATGGCAACTGGACTTCAAGATGTAATTATTAGCATCTACTTCTTTAAAGAAATTTTTTGTTTTGATCACATTGTTTTCTATATATATAGTTAAGTCCAGAAAGTTTACAGTGGTCTTACTAAAGGTGGAGGTAAATTTAAGATTTAAATCGTTGTTATTCAGATACACAAAAAAAGTGTCCAAATCCTCCAATGTACCCTTCCACACAAAGACAATATCATCAATGAACCTCCGCCATGTGACCAAATTTGCACCCAAACCCACCCAAGACCATATATATAGATCTTCCCACATGGCCATGAGTAAGTTGGCATAACTGGGTGCAAATTTGGTCCCCATGGCGGTTCCACATAATTGTAGAAAGAACTCGTCATCAAACCAAAAGAAATTCTTTGTTAAAACAAACTCAATACATCTGACTCAAACTCAAGACTTACTCGAGGTAAGACTTACCTCGCTTCCTTACGGCTTTTCCTGTCTAACAAAACAATTGCATATCATTTTAATTTGTTTAACTGGAAAGTATTGCAGTGCCCCCTTAAGTGCAGGCGTGTTTTTACTTAAAAAATAAATGATGATGATGATGATGCATCAACGTAGGGAAAAGTGTGTTTTGACGCACTGCTTAGTTTATTGGAGCAGACTTATGTAAGAACAGTTTCTTATATCTGATGCCGTAAATAAAAGTATCACCTGTGAGCACATTCACACGTGTCAGACAGGTCTGCAACCCTGCCCCGCCCCATTATCTATTAGCAGTGTTCGACAAACCTATACATTTGCTCGCCCCGGGCGAGTGGATTTAACCCCCGGGCGAGTAAATATTGGCTCAAGCATCACACGTTTGGTACTAGGTGGCGAGTAGATTTTTTGGTGATTTGTCAACCACTGTCTATTAGCATACAGCGCTTCCACTGCAGCCAGGAATTCTGGGATGCAGAATGTTACACTTCCGCCACTTCAGATGTAGATAATTTTGTGGGCAAATAAAAGGGAGAGAGAATGCGATACATCTCATTATATGTACACAATGTAACTCCTTCTGACAGTAATCAAATCACAAGCTGGGGAAGACAGGATACATAAAGACAGGATGAAAATGCCTTGGTCCTGCGGCAAACCTGCCCTGATAGAAAGACCCCAGTATGTACTGTATATTCCAGAACACGAGTCTGGGCTTCTCAAGTTCCGTTCTCAAGACAAGAGCAGCCAACTCTAAAATTTCTCTAATTAACCAAGCTTTAGTTATCACCAAGACTAAAACTTACTTGAGACCCTTGAAAATGACCTATTGTGCTGTTTTGCAAAATAATTAACGAATAGATGTCAAAACTGCATGGAAAAAAGTTACGTCGCGGAGGGATTTTACTTTTCTGCAGCCCGAGCACATGGTGCACAATGGGACTGCAGCCAGTACACACACAGATGTAGAAAACTGCACCACTGATCGAGCCACCTGTGCTGAAGCAGGGATATCCTGAAAACCTGAACTGTTGGTGGCCCTTGAGGACTGGAGTCGGCCACCCCTGCAGAATGGGATGAACTGTCCCCTGTGTACTTCTATTTTTAGACCTGTAGATCCATATCAATGTTAGGACCGTATGACCGGCATACACCAAGCCGTTATGCAGAATATCACGCCCCAATCAGGCAGTTACAGACTTGAATGGAAGTTACCCCAGATGGAGCTGCAACACCTAACATTGTGGCTTCATGTATCCCGGCTTATAACCCTTCCGGTGAATACTTCAGTCCCTTTTATTTGCATAAAGCTGGACTCTTTTCCAGCACTGGGATGCATCTTCACGGCATATTGGCCCTATATCCGAAATAACTTTGGATGTTCTATCCAAAAGCATCTTAGTCTCCCGCCTCCATCTCCTCTTGTTATTTTCAGCTGATACGGAAGCGAGGCGCTTTGTGCAAAATTAAGGCTCATTGTTCTGACCAATCGGAATGCAGGAAGTAGCTGTGCGGTTTTACATACCAAAACAATTCATGGGTATTATTCCTTAATTGGTGTATCCTTGATTGGATTTAGGCGCACACAAAGAACAGAGAATGTTCCAATCAAGAGTTATACATACAAAAGAGAAACAAAGTAGCAGAGACACAAATATAGCAGAATTATCTTAATTACTGATTATCTGTTTCAGTCAAACTCATTCCCTGGCTGCATTCCAGCTTATTTCCACCCCCCATAACTACATTTTATTAAAAGAGGTTGCTAGAGACTCTGGGATCGAATATGTTAATGGTAACTGCTCATTCGACTGAGCCACCTGTGCTGAAGCAGGGATATTCATAATAGCTGCCCTGTTTGTGGCCCTTCACCTGAATTTCAGACCCCTAAAGCAGGGACTCTCTGGAGCTGAACGGCGTTCATTTCCGCTCCTGAGACCCCGTGCTGCCTGAGATACCTACCTACGTCGGGGGCGCAGGTATCTCGGTGGAGTTGAAATGTCCAGGTCATGTGGGCCAATAGGAAGCCGCAAGGGATGACGTCACGGCGTCCTATTAGCCCCCGCGTGACGCAGGACATTTAAATGCCGTCATTTAGTTAGGCACACAAGTCCCCTGGCTGCAGATACCGGCACTTCTGCAGAGGTGAGTATCTCTGGAAGCAGAGGGTCCCCGGAGCTGAAATTAACAGGGTTCAGCTCGAGACCCCCTGCTTCAAACCTGCAATAAAAAAATATATACATTTAAATTGCGCAGTGCTACATGTTCATACTTTACAATGATACTTTATGCGCATCAACGCAGCCACCTCAGAGGTGCGAACCCTGTAGCCTAATTCCTGCTCTCTAGAAAAGGGATAGGATTATACCAAAGCCTATTAAGGTAGTGAGCCTATACTCATTCGCTCACTATGCAAACCTTATAACCCCCAATACACATGAAGCTGATAAGAACACGGAAATTACATCACCATGTGCTTGCTTCACAGGGAGGGATGCTAATTATATTTTACTCTACTAGGAAATCCTAATGTTTGTTGGTGAGGGTGACCCTCCCTTAGCTTGCTGACATCTTCCCTAGCCATTAATAATAATTGAATTTAGAAGAGATAGCTCTTGTCTTGCTTACTTGCTATAAAAATGATTAATTTTTTTTAGCAAGTCAGCGTTACATTTTTAGCCGGATTCCGCGCTAAGTTGTGGAATTGTTCCATGAAACAAAATGATGCAAAGTAAAATCCGCAGAGCTCAATAAAGATGTTAACAATTAGGAACTTTTTTAGTATTCAAAATGGGTCTGGAGATATACAGGCGGTCCTCGTTTATCCAACGGAGCCCGTTCTGGAAGTGGCGTTGGATAGTGGAACCGTTGTAAAGTGAGTCCCATGTTAATCAGCGGCGGGGAGCGTTGGATAACGCATTCAGGCGTTGAAAAATGGCCCTCAGGGTTGCATTGTAAAGCGTTGGCTATGCCATACGTTGTAAAGTGAAACGTTGGATAACGAGGACTATCTCAGGGACGTCTTAACAGCATTACAGGCCCCCGGGCAAAGCAGTTCACTGGTCCCCGCCAACTCTCCGCTACAAGTCGTAATTTTTCTCCTACTGAGTTAGCGGGAGATTTGAATGTTGAGGCGGGTGATCGGAAAATTAGTGTTAAATTCTGGTCTGTGCATAGATTAGCGTGGGGCCCCTATGCAGCGTGGCCATGCATTAAGACGGCGCTGGACTAACCTGTATTGTAAACTGAGACACGGAGTGGCAGTGATTTTCTCAGACCACCAAAAACAACAAATGTACTAAGAATACCAAAAAGCAAAACTACATACAACTTACATCTCAGAATTAATCTAAACAAGGTTTGCATTTCCATTTAAGACATGGTTGGTTTTTTTTGTTTTTTTAAAAGAAGAGAATCCCCATCATCAGTAATTTCCATGGAGTGCTTAATTAGCTTAATTAATAGCCTCAGCAATCCATCTCCATCATTAGTGTTGCATGTCTGCCCATAGCTTTAAAGGGAACTGCTCACTTCCTTACTGGTCATTAACCACTTCCCTACCACAGAGCTCTGCAGAATGTAACGTAACTCCAAGGTGCCCTAACAGTGTTATTCTAGGGGAGCTGCAATTGATAGATGATGCCTTGGCCCGCACAAATCCATGGCAACCATCATTTATTTAAAAAAACAAATTCATACAGCATATTCATCTGTCAAACCCGCTAATGGGGGTGAACCCTGCCCCACAAGGACTGCACTGTTCAAACACACACTTGGAAATAATTGTATATGTCACTCGCGTGGAGCTTGTTATTTGCCTAATGCTATCCCCAGAAGTGGGGAAGAGTTCAACACTCATTGTAGAATAACTTGGCCTTATCAAATAGGCAATTTCCAGGCAATGGGGACCATTTAATATCTCGGGGCATAGAGGTATAAAAGCAGCCTTTATAATTACATTGGAAACCAACTGGGCCAGTTAGTGCCCCAGAGGTGCCGTAGCATGAGACATTATTGGATCCCCCTGAGCCAATCAGAGAAATTACTACTGTCACCTCCTCTTACCCCTTTCACAGAGATGCTGATGGGTGGTTAATTATCATTTAGAAAGGAATGGGAGGGGGGAAAACCCACAATTTTCTGTCACATACTTTATATTACTGTTTATTTTAACGATAACCTATTTTTTCTACTCGTGAATTTCATTAATTAAGCTGATGAGGAGGTTGGCTATGAACTTTTCAAACTCCAGAGAACCTGCTGTTTGCTCAAGGGAAGAAAAAAAAAAAACCAATGTGGATATTTAGCCATTTTGTTTATAAATATATATTTTTATTTTAAGTCTGCATTTCTTGTGCTAACTCTTAATTTCCCATGCTGATTAGAAGAACAAGTCTTTTGCCTTTTGTAGTTGACCTAAAAAAACAATCTAGTATATACAGGGCCGCCAACATGGGGGGGTCTGCCGGGGTTGGCGTCCTGGGCCCGGTGAGTCAAAGTGCCCGGCTGCCGGGCCCCCTGTGCGGCCGTGCCAGTGTCAAAAATAAAAAGTGTCAGAAAAAAAAAATGTCTCGGCGCGCATGCGCAGGGAAGCAGGGTGTCCGGGCTGCAGGGCCCAGGGATGGGATGAGTGGCACGTGTCCGGCAGGCTAGCCCCCCCCCCCCCCAATTTCCGGACCCCTTCCTCGCTCCCCCCGGGCCTGTCTCCCCACCCGCATGGGCACCCGAGGGCCGGGCCGGAGGGGGACGCGCCCTGGCGAACGCACGCCGACCTTGTTCCCCCCGCACTTTCCTCCCGCCCCGGGCAACCGCCACGGGGACCAGGGACAGGAGTGGGAAGTGCCGCAAATGCTGCTTGTGGATCCGCTCCCAACGTGGGATGGAGGGGAAGCACCATTTCAAGCCCGCGCCCGCCAACCCAGCTCCCCCCACGCCAGCCTCCTGCCCGGGCAGCACCCAGGCAGTCATTCACCCACCCAGGCAGTCAATCAAACCCACCTAGAGTCAATAAGTCACCTACCTACCCACCCACCCAGGCAGTCAGTTAGTCATCCACCCAGGCAGTAAATAAGTCACCTACCTACCCACTCAGACAGTCAGTAAGTCACCCACCCAGTCAGTCAGTCAGTCAGTCACCCATCCAGGCAGTCAGTTACCCAGGCAGTCAGTCACCCACCCAGTCAGTCAGTCAGTCAGTCAGTAAGTCACCTACCCACCCAGGCAGTCCGTAAGTCACCCAGACAGTCAGTCAGTCACCCAGTCAGTCAGTCAGTAAGTCATCTACCCACCCAGGCAGTCTGTAAGTCACCCAGGCCGTCAGTCAGTCAGTCACCCACCCAGGCAGTCAGTCAGTCACCCACCCAGTCTGTCAGTCAGTCAAACACCCAGTCAGTCAGTAAGTCACCTACCCACCCAGGCAGTCTGTAAGTCACCCAGGCCATCAGTCAGTCACCCACCCAAGCAGTTAGTCACCCACCCACCCAGGCAGTCAGTCAGTCAGTCAGTTACCCACCCACCCAGTCAGTCAGTCACCCACCTAGGCAGTTACCCATCCAGGCATTCAGTAAGTCACCCACCCAGGCAACTAGTCAGTCACCCACCGAGGTAGTCAGTTACTCACCCAGGCAGTCAGTTAAAGGCAGTCAGTCACCCACCCAGGCAGGCAGTCACCCACCCACCCAGGCAGTCACCCTCCCACCCAGGCAGTCAGTCAACCCACCCACCCAGGAAGTCAGTCAAGGCAATCAGTCAGTCACCCACCCAGACAGTCAGTCACCCACCCACGCAGTCAGTCACCCATCCCATTCTGGATCTGTTTTTTTTAATGTACTGGGGTGAACTTGTGTGTTCGCAAATGGAAAATTCACTAACGTATGCACAAAAGCCTGGATTTTCCAGTAATGGCAAATACTTTTCTTGTTTATTTTGAGTTTTTTTTTTCCATATTTGTTTTAGCAAACCCAAAACCAGAAAAAAAACAAACAAAACAAAATCACCAGTGAAAGTGCCTGCCCGTTCTTAGATAAATAGACTTTATTGTCTATGAGTGTAAGGACGCTTACCCCAGTGTGGTTTCATCAGATAATACTTGTGTTCGTGTTACTGCTCTCTGATCCCCTCCAGCACTAAGTTAAATATATCTGTGTCCTGCCCTTGTGTGTGTAAGATAGGGAAGTAGGCACTAGGGAAGATAAATACAATATACAACCTCAACACTACCATGCAGCCCTTCCTAACGCTTCCTAAATACTTCTGCGCTCCCCAAGCCTCTTTCTTCATCATATAATCCGAGTCAGGCATCATGTCATCGCTCCACGTCTGCTCATGTAACAATATATCTGACCCAGGGGTCACTCCCCCGAGAGATTGCAGGTGGCTTTGCTCCCACTAGTGATTTCCATGGTCACGAGCTAAAAAAAAAAAAGGTAATTTTTCTGAATTTCTCCGCTCTGAAAAATCATTTATCTGTGAGTCCAAGCGGGAGAGAATATCAATAAAGTTATTAATATTTTTTTTTACATTTTTGACTTTCAATGCTTTGCAATGTGTTTCTGCTCCGTACGCTATAATTTCATCTACGACGAACCCTAATGTAAGTTCCCTAAAAGGCGTCACGTCTTCAAGTGCCCAATGCCCACTGGGAAGGGGAAGTGAAGCTGCACCAGTGCTAGGATAACAGCCTTGCCCGTCTCCTACGAAAGGCACGGGTCTTACATATTGTCTGTTTGGCCAATGCCAGCAGCCGGGCAGTGGAGGAAACAGGTTGCTACGTGTGGAAGAAAATAGGCAGAGTCTCCGTGTCATTAGAAGATGTCTGAACATGGAGACATAAGAACTGCCCACAGCGGACCAGACATTCATGTTCCTCGGGCCAGGCACCTGGTGGCCACCAGTGGTACTGACTAGAGGACTCACAGCCCGCAGCAGATTTGCCTTGTTCTAGTATTCAGCGGTGTATTTAGGTGCCAAGCTTAGGATGTGTGCAGTACTGTAATTATCTTAACTGCTTTATAATGATGCATGTTACTTTCTGTTGGGCGGGGTGCAGATCCTAACAGATTGCATAGATATTTAGGCAACTTCTCTGCACAGTCAAACATAAAGAAAGGAAAATACATTATAACAATGTGTGTTCTCTATTCTTTATCATGCTTTCATTCAGCTCAATGCGCAGAAATGAAACCCACTGTTGTCTAATATATATTTGTTCTGGTATCACTTTAGAACCGTTATTATCTGGGAACACAGCTGGGGTACCCCATTTTCCCAATAATTGCTCATATCACCGCTCATAATGTGTATGTATAACATGATTCTTTTTTTTTTGCATGGATTTTTAAATAACTGTTGGATAATAAGCAATGGAAGTCCCTGTTAGCCGTACTGTTCATGAATAAGTTACTGAGAATAGGCTTACTGTTATAATGAGCAGTGAGAATGGTTCAGTGCTGATTATATAAGGATGTGTCTCTCCCCAATCATAATGGATAATACTTTGCTGTAGCTGACAACACGGGGACATGTTATCATATGCAGGAAAGAGGCTTTTGTTAAAGTTCTGCTGCCAAAAAGCATAGTGAATGGTTAGGGAGAAGCTAAAACATTCAGAGAATGAAAGGCAGATACATATAAGAAAAGGAGAGATTATTATTATTATAAGTTGACACAAAAAGATGGTGAAATAACAAGTCACTAAGAAATTCTAAGAGGCCAAAAATTCTGGGAAATGTCTAGAATGGGGAGATTGTATGAAACATTTACAGAAGCAATATAGTGCAAATCTGAACAAGGCAGGAGAGCAGAGACACTCAGTATAGATGGGCTGATTTACAGAGGGGTGGTGAAGACAAGGTGTAAAATAAAGTGATTCAGAGAGAGGTGATAAGATAGACCTCATGCATATGGACTGTCACGGGTCTAGGACAGTTAGTTGCAGCCATTTGGCCCCGGCCGTTTCACCGGAGCTGTGTGGCCCCGGGACAGTTTGAGGCCGCAAGATGACCCAGGGAGTCTGGGAGATTCCGGACCATTTGGGGTAATGCCGATAACTGCAACCTAGGATCTTAACCCATAACCCTAAATGTAACCCGTAAACCATAATAACCCTAATATTCCTAACCTTAACCATCACCTTAACCACATAAAACTAAAAACTCTAATCTTAACCTCTAACTCCTAACCATAACATTCCTAACTTTAACCCCTAACCCAAACCTTAACACCTTAACACCTTAACACCTAACCCTAACTCCTAACCAAAACCATTAACTTTAAAACCTAACCTTAACACCTAACATTAACCCCTAACACCTAACCCCTAACCTTAACACCTAACATTAACCCCTAACACATAACCCCTAACCTTAACACCTAACCCCTAACCCAAACCTTAACACCTAACCCTAACTCCTGATGAAAACCACTAACCTTAACACCTAACATTAACCCCTAACACCTAACCCCTAACACCTAACCTTAACACCTAACCCCTAACCCAAACCTTAACACCTTAACACCTAACCCCTAACGAAAACCACTAACCTTAACACCTAACATTAACCCCTAACCCCTAACCCAAACCTTAACACCTAACCAAAACCACTAACCTTAAAACCTAACCTTAACACCTAACATTAACCCCTAACCTTAACACCTTAACACCTAACCCTAACTCCTAACGAAAACCACTAACCTTAACACCTAACATTAACCCGTAACACCAAACCCCTAACACCTAACCCCTAACCTTAACACCTAACCGTAGCCCCTAGCCCTAACACCTAACCCCTAATTTAACACCTAACCCATAACCCCTAATTGTAACACCTAACTCTAAAAGATCTAAACCCTAAAATGTGGAAACCCTGCGGCAAAATGGCTAGTGGTTAAACGGCCGTGATGAATTGTCCCATTCCTCCTGCTTTATAAGTAAGACTATCCTGGGTATTCCTGGCCACTGAGAGTAGCGCAGGCAGAACTAACTCATTTTGCATATCCTTCAAATGGCATATATCCCACATCTCACCTGCCTCGGGATTTCATCTTGATTGCACCAGTTTGCCCCATCTTACCCAAATGCTTTGCCCTCCACCCAACGGATGCCATGAGGGCCAGAGATGGAGAATCATGCAGGCAAGACTCCACCCCAGAGATAGCTGCACAGAGGACTTTAAAATCTGTCAAATTCCCCTCAAATCATTGCTCATAATAGATATATAATCATGAAAGGCTGCAACGACAGTACATTATAACATGTCTGCAAACAGGACTATGTTTTGCATATATCTGTGTAATGCCAATTTGCAGACACGCCAACAATTTCATTTTACTTAAGGACAATGTGCACATTGTGTGGGTGCCTTTATGTCTCTCAGAGATGGGGTTTCTGTTTGCAGAACAATGGGCGAGAAGATGAGTTACAATGACGGTCATTATCAGCAGAACCTACGAGATCGAAATGTGTGTATTTGTTAATGAAAATAATAAGTATACTGTGTCCCCCTCATACCATCACACTGTGACCAGATGAGAAGCAGTGGGTATTCCAAAAATATGTTTCCGGATGTAGTTTAACTCTATTCACTGCCAAGCCATTGCAGGCACCAATAGCAGTGAAGGGGTTAAGCACAGGTGTGCTTTCAAAGGTCTTCTACTCAAGTGCGTAAGATCTTCATTTATCACAAATGACCATGAGCAGCTCTGGCACATGCTCTCAATAACTACAGACTGTGCACACACTGAGTAGGGTGTGATAGGAGCCAAGAGGCAAACATTACACACTGTACAATTAGTATGAATCAGAAAAGGAAGGTTGGATGCTGTGTCTCATTCTCTCCTCAGGAGTTTCCTACCGTGATACAATATGGCATGGACGCATGTGTATGTTAAGAGGGCTGTAGCGACTGGAACTATTCCAATTCCCACTCCAAATCCCAGCCTGTCTATTACCTCTATCGTCATTGCAGGCAAAGTCAGAAACCCATTGCAAGGCTAGTCCTCAGGTTTTCAATAGCGCGTTTAGGGACACCCGGGAGAACCCAAGGGTTCTTAGAAACCCCTGTTGAAAAACACTGATCTATTGAGTCTGAGGCTTTTCCTGAGTGTATTGGGTCACACTTTTAAGGAAAGAACCATAAGAAGAGAAAAGTTGTATCTTGATCTGATCATTGTTCTCTCGACATAAAATGGATCAGATGCAGAATAATATTGTAATACTGTTCGAATACTGACAGGGGATTTGGAGGTTTAGGGCAGGTGCAACATTGCTGGGTAATGTCAAGTATTCAGGTATTCTTAGGCCCGGGCCATAGAGGTGTGGGGAGAGCGGAGACGCGCTAACGCTGAGGCTCGCCTGCTTATGTCAGCGCGATTGCACGGACTTGCAGGCGAGCCAGCGTGCGCGAAGGGAGCCGGGGGGAGGTGGTTGGAGGCGGGGCAGTGACGTCGCTGGGCCAATCGCTCGCGACGCACTGACGTCAATGTCTCGGCGCCGTGACGTTGACGCTGCTGTGCAGTGATGGGAGGTTTTCAGCCGACAGCGCGCTGAAAAACAGCTTGGCGCTCGGCTGAAACCTCCAACGCCTCAGGACGCCTACGGACGCTCGCGTGAGCCCCCTCTCAAGGCATCCTCATTGAAGATGCAGGGGCTCAGCGCGGAGCGTCCGCACACCTCAGCATGGCTGGCCCATCTATGGACGCAGCCTTATGGAGGTTGGCACACTTATTATGCCTGTTTGCATGCCCCCCCCCCCCCCCCCAGAATGGTAAATCATTGTGTGCATGGAATCTTTAGTATCCTTTTTCTTTACTGACTGGGGTCATACCGTATATACCATACAGCAGCGGTGCTCAACTCCCGTCCTCACGCCCCCCTCACCACCCCCAACAAGTCATCTTTTCAGGATATCCCATCCTCAACACAGTTGAAGACTGAGCCTCTGATTGAGCCACCTGTGCTAATGCAGGGACAGATTGAGAGCCACCTGTGCTGAAGCAGGAATGCCCTGAAAATCTGACCCGTTGGGGGGGGGGGGGGGGGTAGGGCTTGAGAACTGTAGTTGAGCACACCTGCCATTTTACAGTGCTGGCTACTCTCCATGGTCCTGAAATCTATTCCCCAGTTTAATCTTTCCTCTCATATCCTTTACTTCTCCTCCTGCCGTGTACATTCTCTTTGCTCACATTCAGTTTTTAGCTTTTCCATTTGAGAAGACTTTCCACAATCTCTTTGACATTTTCTTCTTCTCCTCAATGTTTTTTTTATTATATTAATTGAAAGTTGTAATACATCTTAGGAGACCAACATTAGGCTTCTTGGGCTCAGAGATACAATCATAGTGTACAGAGTTTTGGAAACCTCATAGGTTTCTTGTTCAAGTGGCAGAACATCTACGAAGAACCCCACTATTGGTCCCCTAAAAGGTATCACAACATACAGAAAATCTGAAGGATACTATATCATGGTTGAGAGGATACTATATCATAGTTGAATTTATGGGCACACTACATGCAGGTGCGTGTTCCTGCAAATTATTAATTGGAACATTAATTGTTAAATGGATGGCATTCAAATTCCACCAAGCTCCCAGATTCTGTTATAGTGCATATGCAATATTATATATGAATTTACAATCTGAAGAAGCATTAACCTAAAATGCATTGTATTGGTTTACACACTGTTTGTCTTCTTCATTTCATCACTTACTTGTGTCTAGTAAATTAGCTTCACTCTCCCTGACTCAGAATGTATTTCCTTTAATTACTTTGCTGCACATTTCCCTTCCCTGTCCTTCTCCTGCTAACATTCACAGTTCTGTTTCTCGGTCTTCCCTTGCAGCAGTGAGTATGAAGCCTGGGTAAAACAATTACCGTGCTGTCCGCTTCCAGTTTCACTTGTCATAAGAAAATGAACTCCAGCCCTGCTAACGGTGCCGTGCATTTTTGTGGATTGCTTCAGAAAAGCATTCCGTTGTCAAACACATCACCAATTGACCTAACAATTTCATGTGCATGAAAAAAGGTCAAACTCCACTTCTTTTGCTATTTGCAGCTTAAGAAGTAAAATGTATGAAGCAGGCAGACCCTGGGGTTCTAGTTTAAATTACCATATGGCTCCAGGTTGTAAGGACAACTTGATCCTGTCCTATTTCATTTGACCTCTTTGTGTGTCGTTCTTGTTAAGTAGAAAAGAGAATAAAGAAAGCTGGTGCTGATCAACCTGTCATCGTGTCTCGGAGCCTTATCGTAACTCTACTCTTGGGTGTTAGGTGCACAGTATCTCCATATGTTCATTACCATCGTACGTCCCATAAAGGCAGCTGTCCAACCATTCTTCTTCGTATTTATTCTTGCATATGATTGACACATCATTGGTTAAAGAATGGAACACATCAATATAATTTAAATGAGGATTGGGGATATTTGAGACCAACAGTTGGAATTAGATGAAATGTGCAGTCAGTGGCAGAACTACCATATGTGCTGCCAGTTCGGCTACACCAGGGTCCACCACCTTTAGGGGCCCATCCTCCACGCACTTATTTTAGCAGCCAGGACAGTGTTCTGGCTTTACTAAAGGCCTCCAACTCTCCACACCTCTTCCCTGGGACCTACCTGTGGTGTGGGACCTTACCCAGTGGTGGCGGAAGCCCACCCAGGAGGTCTTACTTCTAAGACAGAAGTCAGGCCCAACGTCCGCAAGCACCGCCTAAGTGGTCTACCTCTGCAAGGACTCGCTCCACAGGTAAGGGTGGGGAGAGGGGGTGACTAATTCCTCCCGTAACCTGTAAATGCATAAAGTTTCACAGTGTATGTGCATAAGAGCATGAAGGCTGCCGACTGAACAGATTTTTAAATATAGAAATAAAAACAGCAAAACAAATAACATCACAATTACAGAATGAAGAGCAGTTACATTCGGGGTGCATGTTTCTGCAGCTTTGCAGAGGTCAAGTTAGGGCCCCACAGAGGAGTTAAAATACTCTCTACTATAAGAGTTTGAAATAAAAGGTTTGTCATTTCCATTTTGCAGCAGATGCTCTATCAAGATTGTAGGATAATCTTTTATTCACTCGCTGCAAATACATATTACCAACATTAGAAACCCAGCGTTTGTTTGGATGTCCGAGTCGGACTCCAGAATGAATGTTCAAATCCGAGCTAAAACCCGATAAGGCTCATATATATATATATATATATATATATATATATATATATATATACAAATACAACTGTATGCTCATCTGCATGTCTTAGGCAGGTCTGCAACCCCGCCTTTCCCCATTATCACCCAGCATACAGCACTTCCACTGCAGCAAAGGATTCTGGGAAACGACATGCAAATGAGCACACAGTGTCACTTTTTGCCTCAAAAACCATTTTAACATGGTTCCCTATAGGCTTAAGCTTGCTGCATGGTCACAGCTTTGAGCACAGCCAGGGTTAAGGTGCATACCCAGAAAACCACCCACAGACAGCTGTTTCGACCTTGATGGGTCTCATCAGTGTGGTATATATATATATATGTAAATCATAAATTGTCTATATTTGATGGAAGACACAAAAACCGACGCTTCAGTCCCCCAGTGGGACCTTTCTCAAGGTGGTGCGAAAGGTCCCACTGGGGGACCAAAACGTCGGTTTTTGTATCTTCTATCAAATATAGAAAATTTATGATTTACTTACCTGCGTGCTGTCCCTTGATGTCGCGTTGCAACCAGTATCGTATGGTCTGTTATTGCTTTATGGGATAAGCACCAAAACGTATTTATTTGCAAATGGTGTGCCGGCTGTGCATTGGATTATATATATATATAAATATATATATATAAAACAAAAGGTGGCACTGTGTGCTCATTTGCATGTCATTTCCCCCGAATCCATTGCTGCAGTGGAAGCACTGTATGCTGGGTGATAATGGTGAAAGCAGGGTTGCAGACCTGTCTAAGACATGTGAATGTGCTCACACACACACACACACACACACACACACACACACACACACACACACACACACACACACACACACACACACACACACACACACACACACACACACACTATATACACACACACACACACACACACCACGCACGCACGCACACACACACACACGCACACTATACACACACACACACACACACACACACACACATGCTTATTTTGAGGTTTTTTTCCCATTTCTTTTTAGAATTTAAAAAAATAAAACGAATCAAGTTCTGTCAAACTCAAAAACACAAAAAAGTTTTAGAACCCCCATACCAAAACCAAAAATCACTTGTTACAGTGCCCACCCTTACTTAGCACCCAATAGCACTATGAGCTTGCTCCCTTGGTTGGGACCCTTTTACATGAGTGAAGAAATTCATTATAAATAAAGGAGTCCAAATCAGCCCCCCCCCCCTCCTTTTATACTTTTATTCCTACCAGTTGCATTGTCACTGACCCTGTGCAATGTACTGCAGGAAGGGTTAAGGGCAGTGTTTCCTGTATTATAAACCCAGCTCAGACCTTATGTAAATGGGTACTTTCAATTCCAATTTTGCTTTTCATAAAGAAAAATTGTCATGGCGACAAAGTCTGTGTCTGAGAATCTGCAAGGCTTTAAAGAGGCTCTTCTAGGCTTTCACCGTGTACCCTTTAAAACTACTGTGGTAACCTCATCAAATACATAGCCTGGGTGTGTACAGCAAATCTATTTCTTCAGCCGGCTTAGGCTTTATCTGGTGCCTGTTAGGAAGACGATGCCAAATATATTTGCCAATTAAATTACTGTGTCCTTACTCAGCAAGCCTTATAACTCCTCTTTTCTTCTTTACTATAAAGTGTCTTCATTAGTTAGTTCTGGGAAATTAGTGTGCGGTGCTGGGTATGAGGCATGTTTGTTCTTTTAACTGCCAGGTAGCCTTCAAGGACAAGCTTCTGACTAGCACAGCTTTGGATTCTTGTTCCCGTGCTTGTTTCATCCATGTATGGCCTTGACTGATGCCCTTACCTGTACGTCTGGCACAGTTTAGTGTGTTCAAAGGGGAAAGAATTATCTCTGAGATGTCAAACACCAGAGTCTCAGTATTAGTGAACTTGGACGTATTTTACCTGTGTGTTCCTCAAGCAGTAATAACTAGATTGTTAGCTCTTCAGGGTAGGGATTCGTGGTGGCTGTAGATTCTACAGGATCATATAAGAATAAAGTATTGAGACACTTATTACAAAAATGTATCATTATGTAATCAGATTAAAGGAGAGGGTAGGTGCACTCACAATTACGGGGAAGAGTTGCCAGGGGTTAATCATGGTTGCAACCAGTTATCTAAAATGGCAATATATGCACATAACTGACTCGTCCTATTGACGCTGCCCATGTCACAAGCTGAAGGGAAAAGTAACTTGAAGTAATAATACATGATGGAACTCCTACATTTGTAACCATTTTCCTCCAAAATGAAGAGATCCAACAGGTAAAAAAGCAGAGCACAGCAATAGCAAAAATATTGGGCTACAAACCAAAATCTATATTAAAAACACCTTTATTTCACTGTGGTGACAGCATGGAGAACAGGTCAGTCACTAACGCATTTCTTTGAAAAAGCGCTATGCGCGAAACGCGTTAGTGACTGACCTGTTCTCCATGCTGTCACCACGGTGAAATAAAGGTGTTTTTAATATGATTTTGGTTCGTAGCCCCTGTTGGATCTCTTCAAGCAAACGGCCAGCGTGACGCACGCACTGATACCGGACTGCCTCAAGACTGTGAGTACATTTCTCTCTTCATTTATGTATACGGAGACAAGACTGCATATAGGTGTGTGGCTCTAAGGTGGTTGTCCTTATAGGTGACAGACGGGGTTTTACTGTTCATATACACTTTATCCCATATACACACTACAGGACTCTATCATTACATTTACCCCCTTTACCTGAGCATATCTACACACGAGATCACAGTCACTCATAGAGGTTTTGATGTCCATCTTCAAGCAAGGTTAAAAACCTTGAGCAACTATATATTAATTGACACTATTGTTCTATGGATCTTGAGCACTGATACCTAGAACTTGGTTCTTGTTTCCTATTCCTCTAAAATCACCATGACGTTTCTTTATCAAAGTCTCCCAACTCAAAAGTGGTGCAAAAAATAAACATAATATCAAAATGAAAGTACCAGAAGTTTGGTTACACGTGTTTTGAAGCCGGGAGACTGTGAAATATAGATTGCACCACCCCCCTCCCACTCCCCCACACCTCAACTACACCCCACCAACATGTCAGGGCAGTATGAGAGCCGCCTTCAAGGCGCACCATTTGCAACTTAAAACAATCCATGATCTGTCAAAAATATATAATTTTGTTGTGAATGTTGCATTTTTAAAAAGCCTTTTCATGCTCTCCACAGTGATTATTTATTCTATATCACATCACAGTGCGTGTATTTGTAAATTTTGTCCAGCATGTGAAAAAATGATTATTTGGGGGTTCTGCTCTCTAATTAAATGCACATTAAATCATTTCTAAGCAGGCGATTTGAAATTGGAACTCTGTAGCAATGAAAGAGTAGGTACAAATTATTTTCAAATTAAACCCACAATTCTCTGCATTTAATATCAACATCCATTATGATAAATCTCCTTCCACTGCTAAATACTGTAGGTATCTTTCCCAGTGCTTTGAAAACAGAACAATGCCCAATGATAAAAGAATGAACGTGCTGTTTCAAACATGTATAGATTTCCTGGCAGTTCTCTCTAACCTGGTCATATCTAGGTTCTTGGGAAGTTTGATTTTCACCTGCTGTAATAAGCAGGTGCTTGTAATGATTTGAATAAGAACAGGTGCGGTGGCACCTATATTTTCTTGGCCCGGTAACATACCAGTACAGCTGCTGGCACATTGGAAGGGAAGGCGAGAAAAGAAATATGTGGTGTATAACAAAAAAATTCTATGGGAGGAAAAAAATACAACAAGTGAAAAAAATAAATCAAAGTGTAGGAACGGAAATAAAAGACAGTTGACCAACGGTGACCTATTGCTTTTATTTGTCTTCCAAAATGGAGAAATAATTACAGTTATGTCAGTCTTTAAATTACACACCTCTTATTCCCTCCGCCTTTCTCTCTTTCCCTATTCAAGACCAGCCAACGTGACATTAAAATGCTGAATCAAATCAAAAATGGTTACTATGGCATTAGGCGGAAATGATGAATCTCGCTCCCTCCCCCCCTCATGAAGAAGCACGTAATTAAAAGCTGGGAAAATGGAAGTTTCATTGTATCTGAGACGCGATGAAATTGCAGTGCTAAAGCACCTATAATAAGCAGAGGTGTTTAGAAATGCAGTTAAATGCATAATGAGTGATGGTAAGAATGTGTCTGAGATAGCAGCAGTGGCAATGCAGCTCAGCAGTGCCCCATTAAAAAAAAACCATTCCAACTTTCAGACAGACTTTCAGAGCTGCTCTGTGGCAACAATACACACGTCGAAGGCACATTTATGCTTCTTGCATTGACGCAAGGGGAAGATTGAAAACAGAAGGTCAAGGAGTTACGAATGATTTGGCAATTTCAGTAACCATTAGCAGACCGCAATCTGACGGGTTGTACAACAGCACAATAAGAATCTTTTTAGCAAAATAAAGTGCATTCCTCACGTAATCCTTCCAGTGCTAGAAGGTCCTGGAGCCGTCCTTAAGGCGATGTGAAAAGATGGCTCATTTGGACCCCTATTCATTGTCCTCCGAAGCCACTTCTCCATGTCGAGAGACGGAATGTATGGCCACCATTGTTAACCGCTTTCCATTTTAGCTCTCGTTCAATCCCCAGTTAGTGCCCTGAAAAGGCAGGCAGTTTTCTTATTTGAAACATTTAAAGCAGAGGTGTGCAATTCCAGTCCTTAAGGGCCACCAACAAGTCAGCTTTTAAGGATATCACTGCTTCAGCACAGGTGGTGCAGTCGAAGACTGAGACGCTGATTGGGCCACCTGTGCTGAAGCAGGGATATCCTGGAAACCTGACCTGTTGGTGGCCTTCAAGGACTGGAGTTGCACACCCCTGGTTTAAAAGCAATATAGATAAGATGTTCTCAACCATACAATCTTATCTGTGTTACATGGCTGAGTGCTCTCATTTTACGGCACCCCAATTGCACATTGATGTGAGCGACAGCACTTTTCAACATGGCAGGAGAGTTAGTGGGCAGAGTCGTTGTTATTTCATCACTCGTTGGCTCCCATTTGCAGGCAGGCAGTTTATTACAATGTATGTTTTCTTAAAATATTTGGATCTGTAGAAGCAAAATCAATGTCCACTTGCATCTCAGGTTAACCTTGGGGTGGTATCAAAAGCCTAGTACCCCAAAGTAAAGTCTTTTAAATGCACCTGCGTCATATTTTTAACACAGTGCAATTCATTTTATCTCTTTGACTCCGAGCTGGAGGGTCACTTAACCCCTGTGCTGCTGGTCTGGATAACGAAGCTTCCCTTGATTCCATAAAAGAAACAAATGAGAACAGAGAACTCAACATCAACCACACTGGGAATGTATTATCTTGCAGAAGCTTATTGTAAGTCAAGGATGTGACACCGACCAATCAGAATGCTCTGTGCAGCAAAGGTCTGGATATCCGGAGCCTCAGACACAGAACTTTCAGCTATAGACCAATCTGATTGGCTGTGTCTGTTACCATGGAAACACCAGGCCCTTCTCCTCCAATCACACTATATCTCCATGGAAGGCCCCATTTGCTCACAATGAATAGGGGAGTTCCTCTTTCATTTGAATTTAATTTACACTTTATCTGCAGGCAGACAGATTTACTGCTCACTATCAGGGCCAAGGAAAGAGTTGGGCTTCTTCTCAAGATAAAATCTTGAAGGTCATGCATCAAAGTCTCCCATCTGCAAAGATGGGATACAACTGGTGCAAACAAATATTAAAGCAGCACTCACTGCTTTAAAAAAGAAATAAAGTTTACATGATTGGAAAAGGAGGGTTTTCCCGGCCTGATTCGCGTTCTTTCAGCTCTGGGTTCCCCCTGGTTCTCCAGATACCCCCCAGTAAAGTTACTGGTGTTTCTGTCTGGCATTTAAATGGTCGTCCAATAGGAATCCACCAACGATGACTTGGCAACTTCCTATTGCCCTGATATTCTGTAGCCGTTTTCCCTGGAATGAAATTCAAAACTGGTAACTTCACCGGAAAGTGTCTCGGGAAACGGAGGGTCAACAGCGGAGACTGGTTGGTTGGTTTGAATACTGTAAAATAACACGGCAGCCGGGATTGCTGCTTTAGAAGGGCGGTGATTTTGTATTTGATAATTTTGATGCTGTTTTTTGTACCAGGTCTGTCCCAGTTTAACACACAAGCTCCAAAGAACAATATGCTATAAACTGTTCAAATATGTAACACTGACCATTAGATCTCTCACCAGCTCTTTCCTTTCTGGATTCAATAACAGTAACCAATTAATAGTTTCTGGGCTTTCCGAGCTTGTTATCAAATGCTCCTGATAATGCGATTTAATGCAGCCCCTTTTGAATTTTTATTGGAAAGAGATAAAAAAAAAAAACTGTAAATGCGCAGAAAGCATTAAATAAAAATAAAACTCCCAATGACCCTGGTGAATTGTCAGAGCCGAATACAAACGGCACAATTAAAAAGAAAAACAACTATTAAGAGAGAAATATTTTGCCAACTCTGCTGAGTTTGTAATGAAAATTAATATCATACCTTATTAGTCCGGAATGCCCTAGACTTCAGATGTAAGAAAATATATTTAACCAATTAGCTAAGTCAAATAAGGCTGTCTAATCTTGGCACCCTGCGACCACATTACGTCAAGTGTTGCTAATCCTATTATGCTTTTGACAAGTGGGCCTGTTAAGTGCACAAATCAATATTGTATTTTGCAAAGTTATGACTAAGGGCAGAAGAAAAATACCCCTCTACCACAGTATCATATCATTCCATATATTCTCATCAGGAATGGAGTGTTGAGTTTATCAGTGGGCTGTTCCAGTGGCTCATTGAGTTACACAACTATGTGGCAGCTACATCTAACACGCTGTATTACTGCCATGCTCCCATGTGCATCCAGGAATTTATATCATGTATAATATGTAAGTTGTAACACAAGCAATGGGCTGCTCATTTAAGTGGAAGCAAAGAGTTTATGAAACACAGCATATGGCATGATATATTCCTACACCAGATTAACAGTGCAATAGTCCTAAAACATAAATGGCTATGATTACAGCTCATTTCTATTTTACTTCTGATATAATCTCCTGCAGATTTGAAGTGTTAAATTTCATGTCTGTGATGTCACACTCAGGGATAACAAAATGTCATTTTTGCTGCACTCAGCGGATCCCAGTTTCTTCTGGAACATTGCGAAAACCGGACTCAAATAAAAAAAATCATTAGGAAACTCTAATCGGAAGTATCTGTGTCTGCAACGCCTGCTGAAATGCTGGGCAGGTGCCATTTCAAATATCAAGACAAGTAAAAGAGAAGACTGACACCGTACAGAAGTGTGCTATAGTGGTTACCTCAATGGAGTTGAATAACCAAAAGCAGCCTCACTTCCTGTCTCAAGCCCGCCCCATCTGTGATCTCTAAATCAGGGAAAAATTGAACATATAAAAGCAACAGTCACACATCCTTGTGACTTCGTTTTTAAGCTTATCGGAATTGTTCTCCAAAGAAACTACAACACACACCACTGCAAAATGCTCAAAGAACTAGATTGGTCATCACTTGAGTCTTGGCGCAAAGTTCATCTATCCTGTCTTGCCGTCAAATACTTTCTGGGCAAGCTACCCAGCTACAAGAACAAGCTCCTCAACCCTACCACACGCAGCACTTTTCATCTGAGATCTGACTCCAAAAGACTGTTCATGGTCCCAAGGTTCAGCAAAGTATCCGGCCACTTCTCCTTCTCTTACCCTGCACCCCCAAAGTGGAACAATCTACCGGAGACTCTCACAACCGCCACGAGTCTAAGTGCTTTCAAAACTAAAGCTGTCTCACATTTTAATCTGGTCTGTAACGGTTACATACGCCTATAACATATATTATCTCTTATTGTGCATGCAATGTCTTGTATATCATGTATAACCCTGTTCAATTAATGCAACTATGTATTTGTAACCATGTATTATCAGTTATCATAACTCTGTGCCCAGGACATACTTGAAAACTAGAGGTAACTCTCACTGTATTACTTCCTGGTAAAACAATTTATAAATAAATAAATTGGGAGGAGAGGGCTGATTGCAGGAACCATAGGGTCCCTGGAGGTCGATGGACCACGGATTAGCTCCAGTTCAGGTAATCTTAAAAACAATCTTTTTTTGGGGGGGTGGATTGCTACTTTAACACTGTGTACATCATTTTCAAAGGGACCATGGAATGTTTCCGCTGATGCATCAGCAAGATATTTGATGAGTGGTTTCATGAAGAAGTGGATGAATTTAATGTTGCCTGTTTGGTGGTCGTCTACGTATCAATGTCTGTGTGTCCTGCAGTCATTTTTTATTAGACAAACAAACTGCCACATCTGAACCGGCACTAACTTAGTTCTGTACGAATTAGAAACAATGTGTCAAACATATCAAACTTGATACAAACATTGCGTGTGTCTTAAATCTCAGTGAGTTGACACCGAGCACCTCTTCTTTATTTAAAAGTCTGAAATTCAAAGTTCTTTGAGCTCTGCTGAAGGGAGCGTTGTGATCGAACAATGTCACACACCGTTGTAATCACCTTGTATCACTTGCTTCCCAAAGATACATAATTATAAAGTTGCATCTATTGCAATAGTTTTCTTATTAAGCTCTCTGCTGCTGGACGACCAATTTCAGCTTCACAGCAGCACACCAAAATACATACATTTTGCTTTGTTATATTTATTTATCTATTTTAATTCAGCCTATTTCTTCCTATTTTGTTTTCAGCCCATCAATAGTTCTCATCATTTTCTCTCTCATTTCGGAGTAACAGCAGGAGTAAATCCTCAGCTTATCCTGCCCCTTCCAGGGAGCAATTAGAGTTCTATAAGATAATGATGTTATTACAGCAAAAATGCACTGACTTGAAATCTAAGGCGAAGCTGCCATCGAGGAATGAAAAAAATACAATGAAAAAATGCTATTTACTGCTAAAAAAAAATGACATTGATAGTGTTCTTTAAGGTCCATTGCTTTATTAACGTTCTGTCGGTTGACACGCTGACATGCTGTGACATATGTATGTTCCAACGAAGCCTTAAACATTAATTGGGAAGTAAGATATGTGAATCCTCTTTAATGAGGTATCCTCTTGTAACTTCTAACTTACCGCATTATTTACAGTGATTCCACTAATAGTTTCATCCATCAGACAGGCAGGCGAGAGAGAAGATACATGAACATGTAAGCAGCAATTCGTGGTCAGCAGGGACCCACCTTGGAAATGATCTAGATTTTAATACACAGCAATACTGCAAGATAGTGCCAAGCTGCCCCCCTGGATCCTGTAAAGAAGACCACAGTAGAGGTGACCCCAATATGCTAGAGTATGCTTGTCTTTTCTGGCCACCCACACCGGATCCTGGTGAATCACTTATGTTAGGTCACTTTGGTCCTACGTAGGACTGACCCTTTAACTCAGGGGTTCTCAACTCCAGTCCTCAAGACCTCCCCAACAGGTCAGGTTTTAAGAATATCCCATCTTCAGCACAGGTGGCTCCGTCTTTGGTTGAGGTAAAGAGAATAGTCCAGGCACATGGTCTTATCACAAAGTAGAGCCCTCACCTTGACAAAGGCTGCCTGTGTGCAGTCGAAACGTTGGATTTATGCTGGATTAAAGTTACTACTTTGTGATAAGACTGTGTGCCTGGACTATTCTCTTTACCCTGATACCACTTGGGGACTTGGCAGGACGACCCCCCTTGGTCCGTGGGCACCGGCAGGTGACATTATAGTGCTTCATTGATTGTGTGCCAGATCACCTCTTTCTATTGTCCGTCTTTGATTGAGCCACTGTGCTGAAGCTGGGATATTCTTAAAGCCTGACCTGTTAGGGGGGGGGGGCTTGAGGACTGGAGTTGAGCACCCCTGCGTGAACTCATTAAGCAAGTCTGTCATTAGCTAACTTTAGTCCTATGATTGGGGTTGTGAAGCTGCCTTTTCCCACCCCTGTAGTAGCCGTAATCAATTCACATGATGGATGTTAGTCTGGCAGCAAAGAACTTAAGCATAGCTTCAACTTTACCCACTCAGGCTCAAATCAACAGAGCTCGCTTAAGTAACCTAAGTCAACGCCACGTTATGTCTTAACATGCATCTTCAAAGCTCAATAACGTAACATTAAGTCCTGTTTTCTGCCGAAAAGGGCATTGTGTTAACTATAACGGACATTAGTGATAATTATATGCAAAAGAGACGTTCCCCCTAACACTATTATGGACTTAATGTTACTTTAGTTAAGTCATACCTAAAAGCCTGTGTTATTCCTATCCAGACCCTGAAATACGGGGAGGGGGAGGTAGTCCTATTTTTGTAAAGTATGCAGTGACTTATATGCTGTACCTCCCCAAACACTCCTCTATACCAGGGGTGTGCACACTGGGCGGCTTACTGACCCAGCTTCAGTCCACGCATCTCCATGGCAATGCGGCGTCAAATTATGCCGCGAGTCACGAGATGTGATGTCACATGACCCAGCGCGTCATTTGATGCTACATTTGAGGTAAGGGGGGGGGCACGATGCAGGGAGAGAGCAGGCAGGGGGGCGTAGCGCTGGAAGTTTGAGCAGCCCTGTTCTATACAATATGTGTAGAGATACCTGCAAGCACAACTGTTTCCTCTCTCTCTCTCTCTCTCTCTCTCTCTCTCTCTCTCTCTCTCTCTCTCTCTCTCAGGAGAGTATAAAGAGTATGAGAGTATGAGCAGCTTTAGGTAACACATGCTTAATGCCATGTTATTTGAAGCTAACGCAAGGCAGTGCTAACTTAACATGGCGTTAAGCCTCTGCTAGCGAGTGACACAACGGGCCCTGGCCATTGCTTTTGCATAGAATTAGCTTTGCTAATATGCGGTAGCCACAGAGAGAATACCGTCTGTTACTGATGCTGGTACCCTGACCGCGTGTTGTTATGAGCCACAGCTCTGGGACTCTGGCCCTTCAAATTCAAACTCCAGTGCAGCACATGCATCCGTAAAGGAAAAAGTTGTATGAAATACTGCTTTAAAAAAAAAAGTGTGATCCCAGCTCGGATAATGGTCTGGACATCAATTCTTCTTACATTTTCTCAATTTCCAGCACTTTTTTTCCCAGCATGCACCCCTGTCTTTCTTTATAGGTCCCCTGCTTCATCTTAAGAAGACCAAGGACAACTCTTGGTCTCTGTATCATTAAGGGCAGAGCTGCTTCATTGATCTGCCCAGGGTTTCTTAATGAACTACATTTCTTGCTATGAATGTTCATTGCTACCAAGGTACGCCGCCTTTTATCTGGTTGCAGCAAATCCCGCCATCCTTGTAGCGCCTGAATTCTTTATCTCCCCGGCTCACACACTCTCCATGCAAATGCAGCGATAAAGGGAAGCGGTGATGCTGACTAATGATGAATCTTATTTGCTAGTACGACACCATGGATTTATCTTTTGTCCTTAAACCGGCCATTCCAAGCTGGGATTGCTGCAATAAAGTCAGAGCACTCTGCCATGTAACATCAGCTTATTTTTTTTTTTTTGAGAAACGTTTAATATATGTGTACCCCCTCTCTGCCGACTACTAATTAGTGTAAGAGGTTAACAGTCTTGAAGGGTTAACCGGGTGGGATAATTTTGGTATTGCCCCTCCTCTTCATGGGATGTAGGATGTCTGGTGACCAGAGTCATAGGGAGATAGAAGGGTACAGTATATAGCTCCATCACAACTTGCAGCTCCCCCCTTCCCACGCCCCTCAATTGCGGCCAGGGACAATGCCCACACCACGGTAACCTTCGCAGGAAGCCCTTGCTGGCCCTGCGCAGACCTCCCCAGGCCCAGTATTCCAGAGGCAACCCCCAGGCCCTAAGCCATCCTTTCCACCCCTACTGTGGATGCATGCACCCCAGGTCCAGAGCCCACCTCCTGTGGACCAGCCACAGCCACAGGGGATACCTTAGGGGAGTTGGGGGAGACACAGAGGCCGAAGCCGTCCTCTGTTCTTTGACCTGCTGCACTCCTTCTTAGGCCTGCCTGAGCTCTCCTGCCACTTGCCGATATCCTCCAAGCAGCTCTCCTCCTGCATCCTCCGACGTGACCCGCACCTCGGGTGGCATCCCGTGAGGCCCACCATGCCTCCCATCACCCAGCAGCAACGAGAGTGGCCTCGCCAGCCTGCCCTCTCCATACTCCGTGCCTGTACCTACCTGTACCGCTCCCACTGGCGATCCGGTGATGTCGCAACCAAGCGACCCCCTCTCTCCTTTCGGTACTGCTGCTCCCAGCAGGCCGGAAAGCTGGCACTGGAGCCACCCCTCCTCGTGGCCTAGTGGTTCGGCCTGCAGATGGTCCATGAGCTCACCGACGGACATCTTTAATTAATGGCAGGGAGCGGACTGACCTCGCACTGCTGATTCCATCCTATATAACTTTCCCTAGCCCTTCTGCTCGCCCTCCCCCAGCCGCCCGAGGGGTGGAGGGGAGGGAGGCCAGGGAGGACGCTACCCGCAAGGTAAGAGAGGAGGCTGGTCACATGGTCCTGGTGCCCGCCCTGTAGCTAAGGGCTCAAGGCTGCTTTTCTGTATCAAAATGTGCACCTCACTTAGAAAACACAAGCAAACACTTGAGCAGTGTCAAAACTAAGGGTAAAATGTATGACGCGCTTGACACACACACACACACCCCTCTCACCTCTCCATGCTGTTTCCTCCTCTCCTTGGTCCCACCCCCAGGCTCCTGACACCGCCTCATGATTGGCTGCATTACCCAGCAGCAGCCCATCAGGATGGAGGAAGCTGCCCAGCCCCCTAGCAGCAGCCCTGCTCTCTCCCCCTCGTGGAAATCCTGCTGCTCCCCAAGCCAGTAAGGTCACTCTGTCCAGAGGTAATACCGGTATACACATACACGTCCAGTATTACCTCTAGTTTTATACTGGACAGTGTCCAAGTACAGGACAGTCCGGTTCAATACTGGACACCTGGCAAACCTAGTCAAAGCAAACTTCTATTCACAGTTTTTTTTTTTTTACATGGAAGATTATTGTATTGGTTAGTGCTAGCTGGGGTTTTATGTGTAAATGAGGAAGGAATGCTGCAACATCATCATCATCATCATCATCATCATCATCACCCTTTTAATAATCGTGGTTCAGTTATGAAGTGGCAGCTTTTTGGGGGGAATCATCCCCCCCCCCCCCCAAAATAAATATTTTCTCTAAAAATAAAAATCTAAATAACTGATAATAATCAAATATTCATTTAGTTTTAGCCATAAAATGAAAACGGTCACCCATATAACACATTCTGCACTATACTGCAGTAACATTTCTTCTGTAATGCAAGATATATTTAATTAGACAGTGTAGTCTACAGACGGTGAATAGCACCAAAAAAAAAAAAAAAGCAGTCCCAGAATGGTAATCTATTCCATTTATTTCAAAATAGTCTGCTAGTAAAAGGGTGGAACCTGACAAATTTGGGGATGCATAGGAATAAAAAATATGTGTTCACTGGAAGGGCGGTGGGTGCACTGCACAGCCTCCCAGCAGTATTGGCAGCAGCATGCTGTTGAGAGACACAACGGAAGGCTCGGCAGCGAAGAGCTGGAAATAAGTGGGGTCGGAGTTTGACAGCATGTAGGGAAAATGGGCCTGGCTTTAAATGCAATCATTTTCTATGTCTGCAGGTCACAGGTTCTTGATTACACAGACAGGTGAGGATTATCTTGCTTGACCCAGGTCTTGCTGCGCCCTAAAACTTCATAATCCAGCTGTGAAAACGGTACAAAAAGCCCATTATGGAACGCCAGTAATTCCACAAGCCTTTTTCTGGCGGTGCAGATTGAGCAAGGGGTGTCAGGCGGGGTCAGGGCTGAAATTCCTCATTATGTCTTGTGCTGGTGTCATTTCATTCTCTCCCTGGCGGGCACCCAGCTCGAATTAAACTTAAAGTGTTGCTGAGTGTTAAATGGACGGCTGCATAATGAATCCAACCTATGCTGCCCCCGTGAATCCTGCTGAGTTCAATACATTGTGGGTCAAAGGGGAAATGATTTTCCCCTGATCTCCATCCTGTACTGCAACCCGGAGGATTTGCACCGCACATCTCAAGATTAACCCTCTCACCGACAGAGGAGGGAGACGGGCATTACTTTGACGACTGCCGTCGAGTCCCGGCAAAGGTTACATAGCGTGGCTTCCCTCTATTGCGCATTGAAAATGTGTCATTTCTAAGGCTACGCTTATAGCGCCGGCGACGCAACGGTGACGTCACGCTGCGGTCGCAGGAAAAATCAAATTGAGATGACGTCCAGCGATCGCGACCAAGCCGTCGCTCCGTCGCGTCGTGCTTACTATAAGCGCACGCGACGGCGGTAATACATTTGTTGTGACGCAACGTCGCGGTCGCCGACACTATAAGCGCAGCCTAAGGGGGACTGGATTTACTACAAATATTATATTCATGGTGTTGTATGCTACTGACCCAACCGCTGTTCACGAAGAAAGTAATGCACACATCAGTGTTTGAAAGCTTATCATTTTAGTAATTTATTAGCATTTATTTTTTATTTTATTTGTGTCTGGAACACCAAAATTCGGTGCTCATGGGAGTTTTTCCTGCTTCTCCCCTCAGCATGTCATTGGTGGAACGCAACCCATAGCTTCTAAACTCCCGCTGTGTTATTTGAAATAATAATACATTTAAAAAAAAAATCTTTCAAATAGAAAAATCCTGCAGAAATAGGCTTTGGTCAAAGTAATCACTTGGCCCCTGCCATCAATAAACTTCTGCCCTGGGAGGGAGTGCACCTGTACACAACGGGTTAAACTGCAAGCTGCGGGAGAGAGGTGCAGGCAGAACACACTTTATTTTAGATCAGTCATGTGACCGCGCAGGTTAGAAGGGACAGAGGGAGAGGATGACACAGAAAACTAGGATCACTGGGGTTTGGAATCGAGTGCTGATGATATCCAGTACTCACCCAATGACTCAGACCAATAATACAGACACTGTGCCCATTGTGACCTCTTATTCTAAAAGTGAGTGAGACATGTCAGATCCCTACACCTGTCCCTATAGTCTCCCTCTCGAACGGCCAACTCCAGTCCTCAAGGGCCACAAACAGGTCAGGTTCTAAGAATATCCCTGCTTCAGCACAAGCGGCTCAATCAGTGGCTCAGTATTTGACTGAGCCAATGATTGAGCCACCTGTGCTGAAGCAGGGATATTCTTGAAACCTGACTTGCTGTGGCCCTGGAGCACTGGAGTTGGCCACCCCAGGCCTAAACTAATTTTTTCTCCGACTTGTCCTCTTATCTATGCCTTATTTCTCTCTCTTGCCTCCTTCCCTCTCATCTCATCCCTCTGGAACTTCAAAGTCACTTTGGCACCGTCTCACACTGTTAAGAATATCTAGAATGAGACTTTTCCCTGCCCTGGTGTGTGGAACGACTTCTAAAGGGCACAAACTTTGTCTTTAACCTTTCCCGGCATTTCTGTGCTCAGAAGGCAGCTCCCTCCCCCCGCCCCCCGTCAGAGTCTCACCATACTGCCCTTATCATCCTCACTCTCGTCTGCTTTTTATTTATCCTTCTAGGGGCTGAATTAATTCTCCAGGAAAAGATAAGGTAATTTATTCCAAAATATGTTTTCTGAATAATCATAAACTGTAATAAGATGTGTGAACTCCATGCTAGTAGCGGAGATCTGTAATTGGCAAAAGTCAAAATCAAATGTATTTAACTCTTCACCAAAAGGTTACAGGCCTCCTTCTAGATTGTAACCTCCTTGTATGTGTATGTATATGTATATGTATATATATATATATATATATATATATATATATATATATATATACATATACATATATATACATATATATACATATATATACATATATATATACATATACTGCACCGACACACTTTATTCGAGCAAATACCCGGTATGTACCTGGCAGATACCTGGAATGCGCCACTCCTCACCTCTGACAAGCCCCGTTGCATTTGCCTTCCCAGCCTGGGTTCATGCCTGGCTGACGGGCGGCTGATCTGTTAAATGATAATGATTAGGATTTAATAGGCTGCAATGCTTCGCGTGTCTACCAGATGGCATAAATTCATGAATTTTAATGCAGTATATATATATATACTGTGCAGTATTGCAGCTAGCGGGAATAAAATGCTTCAATCCCTGCTTGGAAAATAACCCAATGCACTCGGGCAGAAAACAGTCACAAACCTCAATACACCCGGGTATACCCGAATTCGTGGGACTAGCCAAGCTCGAATAAAGTGTGTCGCCAGTGTATATATACATATTGTGACAGAAACCAGGGGATGGTAATAAATTCCGTATATAGGGCTCCCAGGATACTAGACAGTTTCTATCCTGTTTGGCCTGGGAGTGCAGCCTTATAATACATACACTCCATCCCACAGTTTGGCAAGCGCTGGAACTGAGGGATGAGAGATCCAGACCAGAGTTTGTCTGCTGCCTGATTTCTGTCACCTGTCATGCTAATTAGGAATCAGGTATGAAAGACTGATTTCCTGTTTGCTCTGGTCTCTCCACACAAGAGCCAGGAGGCTGGAAGGCTGCTGAACTACAGAGGGGAGAAGCCTCTTCCCCAAACAGGTTCAATCTTTCTGTTCATTTGTGTAAGACTGCAAAAGTACCTTGTTTTGTTGTTGGGAGTGGAAAAGCCACTTCCAACCCTGAGTCAGGGATATCTAAGTTAAGTTATCGCTCAGGTGAGCAGCTTTTGTTTTGATCTGTTTTCTGTTGTATGCACTGTGGCAGTCTCAGTGCCTGGGACTGAATAAACCAGGCATAGCCTGTTTAAAGGAACAGTACGTGACGCCTCATCATTTAACCTACCCTAAAAGACCGTGTTCTAAACAGTCCCGGACAAACGATGGAGCCCGGAGTAAGCCGTTTGTCACATATGGTGGAGAATGCGGGCAGAGCACTAGGGGGTCTGCGGGTTGAAGAACTTTGAAAAAAAAAAAAAAAAAAAAAAGTTTTTCCATCCTCTGCAAACAAGATGGAAGACGTGGTGGGTGCGCTGGTACGCAATGTCGCTGCCCAGAAAGACGCGAATGAAACCCAGCAACAGCTGTTAATAGCCCAGCAAGAAACTAATGCAAACCAGCAGCAGACGAATGCAGCCCAGCAACAGCTGCTAATAGCCCAGCAAGAGATTAATGCCAACCAGCAACAGGCGAATGCCAACCAGCAACAGGCGAATGCAAACCAGCAACAGACGAATGAAGCCCTGCAAAACGCGAATGCAAACCAGCAAGAGACAAACCGCTTGCTGAGAGAGGAGCAACAGCGGTTCGCTCAGGGCTTACAGCAGGAACTCGAGATCCTGAGGGGGACTATCAGTAACCTTCCACTGGCAGCGGCAGCCCCAGTTCCGAAAATGACCAGGGCAAGCCACTACCTTCAGAAGATGGGACCCTCGGATGATGTGGAAGCCTATCTTCTCACGTTTGAACGCACGGCACAGAGAGAGGGATGGCCAGAAGCTGAGTGGGCTGGTCTAATCGCACCCTTCCTAAGCGGCGAACCCCAGAAGGCTTACTTTGATCTAGAGCCAGCCGAAGCTAACGTCTATGCAAAATTGAAGTTCGAGATCCTCGCCCGCCTCGGCGTAACCACGGCTGTTCGCGCCCAAAGGTTTCACGCATGGTCCTTCACGATGGATAAAGCCACCCGAAGCCAGATGTATGACCTCATCCACCTCGCCCGGAAGTGGCTACAACCCGAGATCAACTCAGCCAGCCACATCGTGGAACGGTTGGTCATGGACCAGTTCTTGAGGAAACTTCCCTCTGCCTTACGCCGTTGGGTCAGTCGGAGTGACCCCCACAATGCGGATGAGCTTGTGGCCCTCGTAGAAAGGTACAATGCAGCAGAAGAGCACCCGCAACCCACAGTCGTGGAGCAACCCCACTACCCGAGGTTCCAGGACTCTTCCAGAGACGGTAAAAGGGTACCGGGGTTAAGGGGCGCTGAAGAGCGGCGACCCCCTTCACGCAGCACAAGCAACAGTGGTTCGCACACTAAGGGCAATAGCCAACATGGGGAGCCGGGAAAAGGCTCTAAGTGGGACACAGACTATGTACCTAAATGTGTAAATTGTCATGAGAGGGGCCACACAGCAAAAATCTGCCCACTAAATGATGAGCCCATGCAATGCAACAGCGTGGAACCTTATTCGCTGTTGTCCCAATGTATGGGCCCTAGCCCAGAGGACCCCTTGAATAACCATCTGTGGGCATTTGTAAAGGTTAATGGTAAGAGGGTTCGGGCACTTCTTGACTCTGGGAGCATGGTCACACTAGTGTCCGAATACCTCTTGCCCATTAAGAAGAAACAGGGAAACAGTTCACAAAGAGTGGCAATTTGTTGTATACATGGGGATAATCATGAATATTCCACTGTTGATGTTTTTTTTGAAACAGAGTTTGGTTCTTTAGATTTCAAGGTGGGTATTGTACCCAAACTGGCACATGATGTGTTAATAGGGACCGACTTTCCCCATTTTCTAAAAATGTGGTCCCCCGCTCAGAATAGCGCCCAGAGTTCAATAGCGGACCATAACGAAGTATTAGAAGAAACAAATCCTTTCCCTTTTTCAGAAATGGAGGTTGACGAGGGCCCAAATAAGAAGGGGGAAAAGGAGGAGTGCTGTAAAATTCCCTTCCCCATCACTACTTTGGTAGGGAATACCCCAAATCAAGATGTTGAGCAGACACTTACCACCCCAGAACCGGATAAGACCCTCGCTGACCTAGAGGTCAGTCCTGGGAGTTTTAAGAAGGCCCAGTGGGAGGACCCCACATTAGCGGTAGCAAGGGGAAATATACGGGACCAGAATAGTACTCCTGGCCAACCAGATAGGTCACTTGCTTACCCCTACTTCGAGGTAGAGAACGACCTAGTATATCGGGTTGATAAAAGGAAATCAGTTACAACTAAACAATTGTTGGTACCACGGACATTCCGTAACGTAGTATTACACCTCGCACATAGTCATCCTTTGGGGGGACACCTAGGGGTGGAAAAGACAAAAGAAAAGGTTCTCCGAAGCTTCTATTGGCCTGGGGTTCTGGCAGAAATTACGAATTATTGTTCCTCATGCCCAGAATGTCAGATCACCGCCCCTACCGCAGCCCATTGGTACCCCTTCCCATAATAGAGGTACCATTTGACCGGATTGCTATGGATCTAGTAGGACCCCTAATAAAGTCTGCTAGGGGACATCAGCATATATTGGTAATATTAGATTATGCCACCCGATATCCGGAGGCAGTTCCCCTACGTAGCACCTCAGCTAAAAACATAGCAAAAGAGTTAGTAGTTCTGTTTTCCCGGGTCGGGATTCCTAAAGAGATTCTATCTGACCAGGGAACACCATTTATGTCCCAAGTAACGAAAGAGCTATGTAAACTCCTAAAAATCAAGCATCTCAGAACCTCAGTCTATCATCCACAAACAGATGGTTTAGTGGAAAGGTTCAATAAAACCTTAAAGAGCATGTTACGGCGGGCGGTTGATAAAGATGGGAAAAACTGGGATTGTTTGTTACCGTACCTGTTATTTGCCATTAGGGAAGTTCCCCAATCATCCACAGGCTTCTCCCCGTTTGAACTATTGTATGGCCGACACCCAAGGGGCTTACTGGATATAGCCAAAGAGACTTGGGAACACGAGGTTACCCCTTACAGAAGTGTAATAGAGCATGTTGCCCAGATGCAGGACCGCATTGCTGCAGTCCTACCCATAGTGAGGGAACACATGGAGAAAGCTCAAGAAGCACAGAGGAATACATATAATAAGGGTGCTAGGGTCAGAATTTTTTCTCCAGGTGATAGGGTACTAGTTCTGGTTCCCACCGTGGAGAGTAAATTC